>NC_036648.1:4670692-4718400 GCF_002806865.2 Cucurbita pepo subsp. pepo | reverse complement strand
TTTTTTTTTTTTTTTTTTTTTTTTTTTTTTTTTTTTTTTTTTTTTTTTTTTTTTTTTTTTTTTTTTTTTTTTATAGGAACTTTAATCGGTTATTTTACTTACTGTAGATTATAGTGAGTTGGAGCAAAAAGAAGTCCAAACTAGTTGAGCCAAGCACATGTTGACTGGAGGGAGCGAGTCGAAGCTCGAGCCACGACGGAGATGGTGGCTAGATTGAGTCCCATGTGTTAAGAGTTGGCTTAGATTGGCACGTGGGTCATAAATTTGGCACGGATCGCATTGGCTGGAGTGACGTCTAGGATATGTTCATGGGCTTCTACATATGGGATGAGTCGTCGGGTCACGTGAGATGCTGGATGTCAAAGTCATGCTTGTCTAAAGCGTTTTGTCCATGGACGTATGTCCGTTTCAAACCCCTTTTACTTGCTTTCTTGTGTAGTTAGATTTTTAATATTCCTATCATGTCAATACGATGGTGTATGACCGTTTACCAAAATCATGTCTACACTCACTACGGCTAAATGTCCTAAAGTTCTATGCTATCAAGCATGTGGTTGTTACTTTATTTGCTTTTACTCTGTAACATTACTTTCTTTAAAACTATTTCCAACCCATTTCTTCGCTCAAATTTTATAAAATATTTTCTACCAAACACAAGAAATAACATAGNTTCTAAACCATTTCCCCATTTGGAAGGAAGGAAAAAAAAAGAAGAAATAAAATGTTGTTGGTTTATCATAACATAACGAATACAACTTAGATGCAAAAATCTAAAAAAATGTTAAAACCGTGGATTAATATTTAAAAATACTCAATAAGTGACTCCACTGTTGAGGACAGAAAATGTAATCACATGCAACATGGTTCATGATGAGATCTAATTTTCGTAACTATTCATCGAGTGTATTTTCTTTTTTATAGTAGGGTTGGATGCATAGTATTTTTTTTTACACATGGCTCACGTACACATGCATGGACCCACTAGGCATGACTATGAGCTATTATATACTCATTTCGTCGAGAACCAACGAAAAGAAAGGAGTGCATATCATATCATATCATGGTGTACATGTTTGCATAAAACATACTGAGAAAGTATCTCGTGCTTAAAATACAACATGCATGAGATCCCATATTTTTAAATCGTTGTACATAGGTATCATGCACATCATACTTCTGTATTTTTATGACATAACCTTCATATGAGACATACATATGCATGCATGACATATCATTCATTCTTCGCAGACATGACTCATCATGTGTCTTATAGAGGATAATGTGAACATGGTATTTAACATACATGGATAAACATACTAGAAGGATGTACACCACATAAATTTCATAAACATAACATAATACAAGAAATAACATATAGATAAGTTACATAATATGTGTTGTTCATAGAACATACAATTTACCTGACCTAGTCTGAAGACATTCTAACAGTAAGCAGATGTCACTAAATTTTGTTAGCTGTTACTAGCCTAATTCAGATCGTCATGGTTCGATTCCACTTATGATGTTCCATAACATTAAACTTAGAACATACTTGAAGAACTAACTTCACCTAACTCTTCTAATTAATCCAAAACAACTCTAAATATTAAATTGACAAAACGAAACCTTACTAACCTCAAATACTTCCTGGCTAAAATAGTAGAACAGAATAAAATAGAGTCGTCTAAGTTGTCAAAGTTGTGGTAGAAATGAGCCACTGAAGACATAGCCAAGTCGGTTGCAAGGGGGGCTTGACTTGTCCAAGCCGTATGTATACCATTTTCAGAGTGCAGCTTGGGTCGAGCCACATGTGGGCCAGTGCTTGGGGTAAGCCACCTCCGAGCCTCCTCCAAGCTACATGTGAGTCGATGCTTGGGATAAGCAGCCTTCGAGCCACACATGAGCTGACGCCTTCGAGTGGGTTAGACCGTGTGCTAAGCCGTAGAAAATAAAAGAATAAACACCTCTTAAGACAATTAAGCCACACATGAGCTGACGTCTTGGAGTGGCTTAGACCGTGTGCTAAGCCGTAGAAAATAAAAGAATAAACACCTCTCAAGACAATTGAAGGATGGTTGGAATCTAAATCTCAAAGTAATAAAGAGTAACAAATGTTAGAATCTTTACGAACAAATCTCACTTTCAACGTTGATCGTGAAATGTAAAGATCGAAATGAGATTTTTTAAGGGAACAATGAGGAAGGAGTGAGATAGAATGGAGGAGATGGTCGAGTGTTAACTCTTAAAAGAATTACATATCTATTGAATGAATTCAATCTCATTCTTGTTCCTTATTTGGTTAAGTCCCTAAAATGGTAGACGTATAAATTGGCTACAAACTCATTCTTACTCAGAGTTTACTCATTCTTGATCTCAAGATTAAGATCTCAAGATTAAGATCAAGTCGCGTATGATCGTAAATTCAGGTCACTTGTGGACCAAAGTCTATGAATTTCTAAAATTTCAAGCATTTTGGTAAGAAAAATGTTACATAAATAGTCTACCTGTGTCGATATCCCAATTATTGAACTCATCTTTGTTCCTAAAGCATAATAACCACACACAGTGAATGGTTTCAGGTAAGCTTGTGAATGGTTTTCATGTCAACAACTTCATTGAGAGTTCCTTTCTGAAGATGATCCCACCATTTATACAAGAAGCTGTTCACAACTAGCCTGAACCAAGGTGAGAGCTTCAGTCCACCCTCTCCAGAATCTGCTTTCCTCACCAGTTCTTTCAACTGTTCCTGGTTCACATATTTGATATCCGCCACTTCGTCTGGGTTTGGATTCACATGGACATTCCGAACAACGAATAGGAGATAATCGACTGCAAGCAACAAGATATATGGCAACGGTCGAATTATCAGGATACACAAAAAGGTTAAACTGTTTACATATGTTCTTAACAGCCTCTACCATCTACGGATCAGGAATTCGTAGAAAACCCGACAAGTGAAGAACTATTATAGGAGTTTGAATGTAGATCCTTTTTTAATGCCATATTCGTCACTAAACTCGACTCAAAACTTAAAAGCTTAAACTGATAGGCTGAACGACACGAACTCAATTCAAGAGTCTAAATATAGTGCAATAACTAGTCCTCTGATCATCTAATCAAGGCAGGGATCAAACTAAAAGACTTCCAGAATCAAGCAGACGACATGTCAATAAATTTTCAGAGAACAGATGAATTCAAAACGATAGCAATAGAGTTGGAATATTTACGCTCATGCTCTCCCCATTTTCCATCAGATGGAGCCTTATAGAGAATGCGACCAATGGATGTGAATTGATCGACTGGTACGTCTTCAGCAGCAATGCCAAGTTCATCAAAAAGTTTTCTCTGTGCAGCATTCCTTACTCCTACAGTTCATCCATCAACCAATAAGGAAAGAAAAATTACAAATATAAACAAGGGATATATACCTAATACACAAGCAATTATACAAAAGAACATAAAAGGAAATCCAACACTTCTCCTCAAGCTGGTTTGTAGATATCCTCCATAGTCAGCTTGTTGATAAGTCGAATTGTCGTTTTGACAGATTTAGTTCACATATTGAGTCGTTTGTTCTGTCGTCGGAAGATAAGATATGCATATTACATCATCAATCTTCCCTTTTATGAAATGCTTGTCAACTTCATTTGCTTTGTCCTATCTTGTAGGACAGGATTATGTGTTATGGCGACGTCACAATAGACCCGAATAGGTGTTTTTTTAGACAATTTCAATTCATTAAGTATTGTGATAATCCATATCATTCACAAATTTCATACGCTAAGGCTCTAAATTTTACTTCGGCACTACTTCTGACCACTACATTTCGTTCTCTATTATGCCATGTAACTAAATTTCCTCCAACAGAACAAACTATAACCAAAAGTAGATCTTCTATCCATAATGCTTTCAGCCCCATCTACATCAGTAAACACTTCAACTTGAAAATTATCATGGTTCTAAAATAATATACCTTTGCCTAAAGTTCCTTCCAGATATCTCAAAATTCTATCCACTGCTTCATAATGAATCGGTTTAAGTGAATGCATGAATTGTCTTTGGCCTAGCCTAGTCACAAGCTTTTGGTATATGTCTTTGGCCTTTAATTCTTGCATGACATTTGGTTCGATAGGAGTTCTTAGCAAACTCCATCCCTAAAAAGTATTTCAAGGTCCCCCAAGATTCTTATTTGAAACTCACTTGCAAATTTGTTCTTAAAATCGACTTATCCATCTTCATCATTACTTGTGATAATATCATCAACATAGACAATTAATATAACAATTCTATTATGACTATTTGACAATTCTGCTTATGAGATAAGGTTCAAGTACTTTTCCTAATAGCAATAGGAACATCAAGATAAAAAAAAATAATAGGAAAGGCATTTTGAACATCCGAAAGATTAGGAAGAACGTTAGAGGGACTAATAGACCTTCGTTCCTTTGATCGACTGCTCTTCTAGTATAAAACTTTAATTGAGGAATTTGACCTAGAGTCATTTTGTAGTATTATTCCTCCTAAATGAGAAGTTTATATACTTGATATCAAAGGACTAAGGATAGACCAGTCGAGATGAATGACATAAGGAAGGGTTCAAATAGATCCCATGAATTATCTTCTATATTTGATTCTCCCTCGAAAAAGAATTTTAGGTCAAATATGGTTGGTTTTCTAAAAAACACACGTCCATGCTCATATAAAACCCTTTTGTCTAAGGATCAAAGCATCTATACACCTTTTGATTAGAAGCATAACCCAAAAATATGCATTTAGTAGCCCTGTGATTAAGTTTTGATCGTAAAAAAACTAGTATGTGAACAGAATGTGTACGACCATTTGGAAAATCAGTCTCGAGGCATTCAAGAGATGCACTAAAACTTAATACTTAAACAGGAATTTATCAGATAAGTAGCGGTGAGTATAGCTTTCTCCCATAAATGCTTAGGAACATGCATAGAAAAAACTATGGCATGTGCAACCTCTCGTAAATGCCTATTTTTTTTTATAATCAATCCCATTTTGTTGATAGGTAAATCAACAAGTAGATTGATGTAAAAAATCATTAAGTACCCGTTGAAATACTAAGTTCTATTGTGTCAGTGTGTAAAATGTTGATTGTTATTTGAAATTGGATTTCAATCAGATTATAGAAATATTTTTTAACCTCACACTTTTACCACTGAGTCAAAACTTAAGGACCCCAAACATCACTATGAATTAACTATAACGGTTTGGAATGAAATGGAGCAATTAGCATTTTTAAATGAATTGGTAAATAAACGTTTTAAGGTAGAAACTTGAGTCACAACAATGACATAAAAATCACCTTAGTTAGGAGAAAAAAAAAAAAACCAAATTTCTTTTTTTCACCAAACCTGACTAACCAATCAAATACTGAATCGAATCAGATCTTGAACCGATCTGAATTAGATCTCAAATTGAACCAACCAAGTTTGAACCAGACCAAACCAGACAATAAAGACCTCCGCAGATAACCAAATGGTCGCAAACACGAACACTTGAACCAATGTTGAATGCAAATCAATCACAAACCAGAAGTTGAAAGCAGTGGCAGAAGACACAGACAGTGATGGTGGCAGAGAGACACGACGACGACAAACTAGGGTTGTGAGGAATCCTCAGTGATGATCCAACGAAATTGCAACAACTATGACAAGGACCATGGCGAACAACAAAGATGAGCGACGGAGACCCAAACACCTCTAGCGAAGACCATATACGAAGTGTTGACTAAGTCGATAATGGGTTATGATTGAAGACGAACACGAAGGTCCCTAGTTATGGTCGGAATGTGACGATAGAAGCATATGGGTCAAGGAAAATTAAACCAATGGCAATAGAAGTAGGACGCACCAGTCAAGAATGGCAACCAGGGTTCCAAAGGTGGTGACTATGGTTCCATTAAATGGTGAGGGTTTTAAAGGCAGCTAGGAGTTACATATGCTCTGATACCATCTTAAATTTAGGAAGAAGAATAATATTATTGTATTTCTTCTTACTCATCTAAAACAAATACAAGGTACTCTTATATAGAAGAAAGACCATCAACCAATAAGGAAAGAAAGATTACAAATATAAATAAGGAATACATGCATAGCATAAAAGGAAATCCAACACATACCAAGTGCATCCTCCTCAATAAGCTCTGATTCTCTGTACAATGGATGGCTGCAGCAGGTGTTCGTCCAAACAAGAGGGAATGTTACTTTTGTCGCAGAACGTTGCTAACAAAAAAAGAAAAAAAAAATGTTTGTTACAGCATATATTATATGTATGCCAGTGTAAATGCATTAGATTTAGGGATTTATCAGTCCTTTTCCCTTTTGGTTCATGGCTTTCATGCATGCCTAAGTGTCTATAAGAAATATAAGAAATACTAAAACAGTATTATATCATAGGTTATTACAACATCATTTTGAATTCTCTGTGGTTGTTGCGAATTTCTTTCAAGTGATGCTATGGTTTGAAATTTAGGCCATCACTTCGAGGTGGCCTTTTGTCAACACCACCAACCCAGGTAGAGCTAAAGAGAGATAAGTTTCATTGGCTGTTTGCTTGAATAAGCCGCACATGTCACACATGAGGATAAGTGGTCCATCGCCACTTCCATGTGCAGACGCATGAGAGCACGCGGGAATTCATTTTGAGTTCCATTGCTCATTCTCGCCTGGTCTAATGTCATGCGTTCTATTTGTGTATTTGGTATAGTAGGCAGAAGCTGTTCAAGTGTCAAGAAAAGAGCCAGCTTTTATCTTCCTTTAGTACGTTTTTTAATTCTTCCTTTTGGGGAAGGAAACAAAATGAAGATGGTTTTAGAATGAGTTAATTAATGGTTGGAGATGGTCTAAGAAATCGGAAGAGAACATGCAACCCCATGCTGGAAGTATACAGATTAAGATCCAAATTATTGTAACTACATACCTGAAGAAGCAACTCAAATTTATTGTTAAATAAGAAGACACTGAAGGCTCTATGGAGTGCTTTGTTTGACTCAATATTATCCATCAAGTGACCTGCAAATTATAAGACCAAAAAGAAATCAAGATGATCAGAATAAAAGTTTGAACAACAAGAAGAAACACAAGGAGAAATAGGTGCTTTGCAATGCCTCATCGATATTTTAAGTTGAAATCCTACAAATTCATAGCTTAATTAGGGGAAAAGGAGGAGAAGCGAGGTGGAAATACAAGGGGTACAGAACATTTACATCCACGTCCATTTGAAAAAAAAAAGTATAACATATTATATGTTCAAAATACAAAAATAATGAGTAAATCGATAAACAAACCCTTTTTGCCTCGCTGGGTTCGAGGTTTAAAAGTCTGCTTACAGATACACAACACAATAAATACACAACACAATAAATAAAACGAGGGTTACCCAGGCAGTGCTTATGCTTATATTTAAAATTTATGACTAATGTTCACAAGTTTTGAGAGGAAGACTTGTTACTTACAATTATATTTAGAATCGTGACCAACAATATTATCACTTTCATCCACCAAAATGCATCTGCAAGGTTTCAATTAAAGAGAATTCATCAATTTCTGGCATGATTACGCCATTAATCAATCAGAGCATAATGATAGAAGTCTCTAAAGAAAGAAGAAAAGTAAAAAGAAAACGAGGCGAATAAAATTGAGCTTGGAAGTCAATCTTGAAATGAAAATCACTAGGCAGAAAGAGTAAGTTCATATGCAAAGATAAATTAACTAATCCTAAATGAATAGTGATATAGAAAGTTTCAATATATAGGACTGTAGGTAAATCTGGGGTATCTAGATTTTGGTATCTCATATGGCCACCATGGTTCACAATAAGGTGCATTTGAATTCTTGTCCATGTGACTAACAAATGGTCATCTACCTAAGCTCATGCACCATTAACTCAAGCTTAACTTCACCAATATGGAATTTGCTGATAAACACAGAGAACGCTTAATTTAATTCAATGGGGGTTCCAGCAAAGCCCTCTAGCTTGATTAATTTCAAAGATTTAACCAATAGCCACACTTAAATGGGTGGATTCTTAGAGTAGAGTAGCAAGTAGCAATTTCTTACTCCTGGCCTGCCAAATATTTAGACATTCACAACCATCCATGAACAATGAACTTCTGCATTCATAAAACTCTCAAACTAGACAAAGCTTTATACGGCTAGAAAACAGAATCCTCAGCAATTTAACAAAACAATCGAACTCCTTCCAGAAGGCAAACAACAATAAGAAGACAAAGATCAGCATCCATGGTAGAAACGGAAATCAAAAGAACTCAAGCAAACAAAAAGAATTCAAAATTAAGACGAAACAAAAGAAACCCAGAACAGAAATCGGGAAGGGAAGGGGAATTAAGAAGAAACGCACTCGTCATCGAACATAAGGCGCCGCTGGACGGCATCCATGGAAGCATCAGCAGCGGAATCCATGGTGGTGTTGGTGGAGAGAGAGCAGCGGGAGACCCTAGCGAAGAGGGGGCGAGGGGAGGAAACAGAAGAAGCGAAACGACATTTGGAAGAGAAGGAAATGGGAGGGGGGAAAGAGAGAGGGGTTTTGAGGAGGTGAGAGGTTATTAGAAACATTGGGGAATTGGGGAATCCACCATTTGAGGATCAAATGACCTGCAAATCGCCTTTTGAAGAAGATCGGAGGTGGTGTGAACAACGGCCCCGCTGTCTCACGTCGCGACTCACCAATTTGTAAATTTCTCAATTCAANGCTCAAGCAAAACTATGAGAGCTTATGTTCAAAGTGGAGAGTCGTATTCATCTAATATGGTATCAGAGTCATGTCCTCAAATGTAAAGTCGTGTTCATCTAACATGGTATCAGAGTCATGTCCTCAAATGTAAAGTCGTGTTCATCTAACATGGTATCAGAGTCATGCCCTCAAATGTAAAGGACTCTAGAACTCCAAAAGAAAAGGAGTCGAGCCTCGATTAAGAAGAGGCGTACTTTGCTCGAGAGGAGGTGTTGGATGAAAGTCCCACAATTTTTTTCTTTGGGTCCAAAATTACATGACGTAATGACAATTTGTCTTTTTCATTGTACTAGTTTTGTTTAATGTAGAAATCTTTTGCTTTATTTGATTTTATATTTAAATAAATGCTAAAACTAATTATATCTTCGCAATAATGGTTAAACTAGAGAACATTCAAGAGTTGTGTCGATAGAAGAAGGTTGTCACCAAGTGTTAGACTTTTTTTTATAGTTTGTTTCGTATGTCATGCATCGATTAGTGGGCTTGATGGGAATATGGATAAATATTTACATGTTGTAGATGAAGATTGAGACGAAATTATAACTTGCATTAGATTTAAATTTGAATTTGGTTTTAGTATACGTTCCCGGGAAGCACATACACAAAAGAAATTTAGATGATATGTTTGTCTTAAAGCAAAATATATACGTTCTTGCTCCACACTTAACTTTTGATATGTTCATCCCACTGCTAATTCAAGGAGAGAGGATTGACCCGCAATAATACCTATGGCTTCTCCCAATTCGACCAGGTCCTCGTGAGTAGGACTTCGTCCATAACATAATCGGCAGATCCAAGATGTACTCCTACAAGTAAAGGGAGTCCGAATAGATATCGGTTGTGTTTGAAAGGTTATGAATCGATTGATAATGCATCGACAACCTCTCATTTATGTTTGAAGATCTATTCAATTTTCGAATGAGTTGTCTCGAAATCTAAGACTAAGAGTTATTCCTCTTCTAGCTACTCTTGATTTGAATCCGTTCAATAAGTTAGCCTATTTTGTGATTATTTGCAAAAAATTTGTAAAATCCAACCGCTATAGCATGAACTACGATTATAATGATAGTTAAAGTTTAAAACAAAACAATTCATGACGGCTTCAACGTTGCTATGCATAAGATTTGCACATGCATTAAGTTCACGAGCATGTCGTCGTTTTTGCAACTTATAATGATGGTTAATCGTTATCGTTTACTAAAATTTGGATTAAACGCTCTTAAATCCATGATTCATGTTGGAAATTAATTCTGATCCCTATGATTCACGCGTACTTCGATATTAAGTGAGACAGATACAAAAAGGTGACACTGTAGAATTAAATCCGTTCAAAATAGCTCAAACCATCGATCTTTCAAATGATACTCGACGCATCTATCTTCCAAGCTAGAGTCGATATTGAAATATTGTTGACAAAGTACATTAGAATTTACAACCTCCTACATAAAAATGGTTGAAGGTGGTTTTTACATGGTGGCCCTGAACTTTGACTTTTTACTCTTCAGGTCTTCGAGTTTGCTTTATTTAAAAACGACCCCCAGAAGCAGATAATAACATAGAATTATTGGGAAGGCAATCAACATTCCAACAACCACCCTAACACAAACAACAAAACAAAGTAAAACAATGAGATCTTATGCTCAAAGTGGACAATATCATACAATTGTGGATAGTCGTGTCTAATATGGTATGTCAATAGAATGCTCAAATGTCGAACAAATGACTCAAAATGAAAAAGCAGTCGAGGCTCCTCAAAGGCATAGTAAAAAATGATTAAGACTCCAAAAGAGAAAAGAGTCGAGCCTCGATTAAGGGGAGACGTACTTTGTTCAAGGGGAGGTGTGGGATGAAAGTCCCACATCGACTAATTTAAGGAATGATCATGGGTTTATAATTAAGGTCGGCTAATTTAGAGAATGATCATAGGTTTATCTCTATTGGTATGAGGACTTTTGGGGAAACACAAAGTAAGCTCATGAGAACTTATGCTCAAGGTAGACAATATCATACCATTATGGAGAGTCGTATTTGTCTAACAAACCATACCCTATAATACTTTTAAGTAATATAATGCATTTAAATGAAAAATTCTACCAAATATAGGAATATTCTTTTTAATGAAGAGAATACTTACGAAGTACTCATTACGTTTGGGTAAACATTGTATTGCTTAGCAAATACAAATGAAACAACTCCTTGAGGAAAAGCAGCCTGAACAAAAAAAAAAAATAATAATAATAATAATAATATATATATATATATATATATATATATATATATATATAATAAATCAATCAATTATAAATAATAAATATTATAATTAGGTAAAAGTTTAGAGAGTAAAATAGAACCTGAATCACAGCGGTATGCAATACAATCCCACGAAGACCGACTAGCTTAGATGTGGTGGCACTGAGCATAGGACTGATGAGAAACCGAACGAGCATGGCAATGGCAACCTCGGACATGGAACAATCGATGATGGTAGGCTGTGCAGCCATGAAAATGCCCAAGCTGAACATGGCCAGCGCCTGGCCTGTGTCTGCAAACGTTAATACACATCTTTGCAGCACTGTTGGCATTTTTATGCCTTCCCTGCATTGCATTTATATTCATGCCCATTTTAAAACCAACAAATTTAGGGTTTGTTGATTTGATTTTACGTAATGAAAATAAAGGGAAAAAGGAATATACTTGAATGATATGAGAGACCAAATGATGCCGATTAAGCTGGAATAAGTTATGGGATCTCGTGTGATCTTCTTTCCCAACCTATAAGCTATAAGCTTTGTCATTCCACTCCTTCCTGCCCAATTAAACATAAATTGTATGGTAAGCCCTTTCCGGGGTAGACACGATTTATGAAATGGTAGCCTTTTAGGTGCCCAATTAAACATAAATGGTAAACCATTTATGAAATTGACAACCAATTATATTTTTTATAGTACATTTTGGGCATTATAGCCCTTTCACGTGTAGACATGATTTTGTTGAACGGTCATCCACCCTCATACTGATCCAAGAATCTCATACTGACCCAAGAATGGTAAAGGGGTTTGGAACGGGCATGCAACCATAGACAAGACATCCAAAGAGGACAAACATCAACTCTCGCAGAACCGAGCTTTACAAATGAATCTCGAAGGGGTGGAGGAGACACGTTTTAAAAACTTTAAAAAAGAAGCTTAAAAGAGAAAGTCCAAAAAAGACAAAAAAAAGAAGCTTCAAAGAGAAAGTCCAAAAAAGACAAAAAAGAAGCTTCAAAGAGAAAGTCCAAAAAAGACAATATTTGCTGGTGGATGAGCTTGGGGCATTACAAATGATATAGCAGGGTTTTACA
The DNA here is from genome assembly GCF_002806865.2 of Cucurbita pepo subsp. pepo. NCBI lineage: Eukaryota > Viridiplantae > Streptophyta > Magnoliopsida > Cucurbitales > Cucurbitaceae > Cucurbita > Cucurbita pepo. Next base: position 4,706,282 of record NC_036648.1, on the reverse strand, counting down.
AATGAATCTCGAAGGGGTGGAGGAGACTTTTGTTTTAAAAACCTTGGAAAAGAAGCTTGAAAGAGAAAGTCCAAAAAAGGACGCTGAGCCCGGAGGGAGTGGACACGAGTCAGCAAGGACGCTGAGCTCGGAGAGAGTGGATTGTGAGATTGAGGAGAACAAAACATTTTTTTATTAAAATGTGAAAACCTCCCGACCTAATAGGAGACAAATTGTGAGATCTTAGGTTGGAGAGAAGAGTAAAGCGTTTTTATAAGGGCGTGCGTGAAAACGGAAGCACTAGGGTTTAAGGCAATAGGGGAAAAGCCCATATTAATTACCTGCGGAAGACGAGGTATCCTCCGATGGGAGATCAACTTCCTTCTCAGGCTCCAAAATCAGCCCTACATGTCCAGAACCACCACCGCCCTCAGCCGGACGTATCTCTTTCGGCGGAGATCCTCCATTACCATTACCTTCAGAGACAATTTCACCGTCGCGATCAACAGATACAACATTCGCCTCTGTTTTCTCCGGAAAAATCTGCTTCAATCCGCTCATATCCACCAAACCACACTCTCCGCCAGGCCTCCGACCCTTCGCCACTGACAAATTCAATCTCTCCGCCTCGACAAATATCCTCGCAGCTCTATACTCGAACAGAACAATCAACACATTGATCCAAATCGCGTTCTGAAAAATCAGAGTCTGAATCATGAAACTAACAGATTCTTGGCCGTACATCGCCGTCGTCATCGGAAGGCCGATGATGAGTGTATTCGGAAGCGAGGACAGAGAGAACACAGTGATCATCCATTCGAGAGAGGCGTTTTTGCAGAGGATTTTCCAGAGGAACAGAGCGGCGAGGGAGATGAGCTTCTGAAGCGAATCCGCCGCGAAGAGTCTGAGATTGATGGCGAGGAGGTTGTTAGATGAGATTACTTTGAAGGCGAGGAATGGAATGGCTAGGGTTCTGACGAAGCGGTTGATTCCGGCTGATTGCTCGGCAGTGAAGAGTTTGAGCCACCGGACAGTAATGTAGGCGATTGCTAGCGGAAAGTACATTGGGATGATTGCGAAGAGTATCTCGACAACGTCCTTGCCGGTGATCATGGCGACGACGGCGATTTGTTAGAGATGATAATGGTGAAATTTACAGAGCTAGTAAGAGAGAAGGGTAGCATTTGTGTGTGAGTCTAGTTTGTGCTTGACAGTTGTATATTTATAGGCTCCCAAATTGCATGCGCTCCGCCCATCCCGCCCTTTCTTTGAATTTTGTTGTAACAAATTTTTGTCATTTGAATTGCATTTTTAGTGCAATTTTTTTTTTCTTATATTTAAAAATTATATTATCATTTTTTTTAAAAATAAAAATTATACGTTAAAATATTTCTTCGAAATAATTAATAATACACCGACAAAATTACTGAACAATAACTCGATCAATTTTTCATTGAGAATCTCCGCTCAATACCCGCAAAAATAAATAAAATAGGTGACAGAGATAAGGACGGAAAAAGCTTCTCCGTCCTTTACAAACATTAACTAACTTTAAAACACCTTTGGTAAACCGTAAAATAGTTAAGACTTTTAAAATTTTATCGTAAAATTTAAAATTAATAATTTTATTAATTAAACTGATTGATTTAGTAGTTAATATGGGTAGAGATTAAATTGATTTATTTATAAAAATTTAGAGTTCACCCTGTAAAGTTGTGAGATCATGTATGGGGGTTGACGACGCCTGCCCAGTGTCCGAAGGTCAAGGAAGTTGGTGACCTGGTGACAGGGGAGCCGGTGACCGAAGCCCTGGTGAACGGCGACCGTAACTATAACGGTTCTAAGGTAGCAAAATTCCTTGTCGGATAAGTTTCGCACGACCACTTTGGATTTTAATTTTGGTTTGAAATGATTTTAATTAATTAGTTTATTTGTTAATTAAGTAAAATATTTTAAAATTTTGTTATTCAAATAATGTAAATTTTAAAAACAATATTTTTATGATTTAAATGTATTCAATTTTAAAATTTTAAAATCTTAAATTATATTAGGACAAAAATAAAAACTTTAATAAAAAAATGTATTATAAATTATGTGAAATTGTATATAATAAAAAATAATATAGTATAAATTATATGATATTTTATATACAATTTTTATCATTAAACATGTTAAAAAATTAATTAATGATGATTTATAGTTTACAAATGTATTATAAAACACATTTTTTACTTTAGAATATAAATGCATATTTTAAAATATGAAATATAATTCTATTTTAATAAATCCCTTATTTTCCAATTAATGTGAATGACGTGACATATTTTGTTATTTTCCTTTTTATAATTTTTGTATTTTAGTGATTTATTTATTTCAAAATTGTGTCAGGTATTAATATTAAAGAAAATTAATTAATTATATAAAACTCTTTCGCAATTAATACAAATAATTATTTATTTTATTATAAATTATTTTTTTACTGCGTTACTTCTAACCTAATTAATTTTGCTCATCTTTATTGGATCAAACACGCTAGTAATATTTATATGCGTGAAATGAAGACTAAAGTGAAAACTTTAGTGTAATTACACTTTGACTATTTGGTAATTTTAAACCATTCAATTATATTCATTTAACGACCTCGTGCATGTTGTATATTCATAAGCATAGAGCTACCTCTCTTAGAGATGATGAGTGTGGACGCACATAGTATGATGATGAGAGGGTGTTCATGAGGTGCATGACACTAGGGGTTTCGTTGACCTCGGGACGTTGCTACAGATTAGTGACCAGAGAGAGTTCAGGGGTGTGTGAGCCCACCTGGGAACGCACACTCGCACGTGTAGGTCGTGTGTAGAGAAGTACTACACATCCATAGTTGTTCGAGACTAGAGACTGTTAGATAAAACCTTTGTTTTTTCTTATTTAGATTCACACGTTTACATTAATTCTCCGTTTGACCATTTTGACAAACACGTCGAATGGATTAGCGAATTCTCAGACGGGCAATTTTGTGGCACAGATTCAGTTGGCCACTCTCCCCCATTTTTAGTATAGGTTATATTTAAATAGGAAATCTGTTCAGAAGATTTCACAAACTGATTTTTTTTTTCAACAACCTCCTGTCGACAATTTCCTCCCACCGAAAAGAAAGGATTTCCCTGGATTATCGAAATCCAACAACTGGTATGTCAAGTTGAAGCCATCGGTGTATATCATTGCGGAGGAGCCATCCTATCAACAATCAAGTTGAATAGATCAAGTGGTTAGAGTGTCGACCTAACAACACACAGGTCTCAAGTTTGGGTAGAAGAAAATGCAAAGTGCGAAAATAAACACATCGTGGGGTCCATCTCGAGTAGGCTCACTCACTCCTCCACGCCGACGCCGTGATGACGGGTGTTGAGGTGTCGTTGAGCGAGTGATCAGGGAAACAAAGACTGCCCCGTCGTTCAGTATTATCCGATATTGACAAGGTCCAATTATAACGAGTGGACCTTGTTGATGCGCGTCAACCTACAGGCGCAAGGGTTATGGCACGCTGTCGAGCCAGAGGAAGGAGAAACGATTGAGTATCGGGAGGATCGTCGGCTGGCATCTCTCTCCACCAAGCGCACCGCGCAATCGGCCTAGGAAGGAATTAAATCTCGTCGGGTCGGTGTACAGCGAGTGCGGGAATCCAACATTGAGCAGCTGTGGAAGGAGCTCTCGGAGATTCGCTTTAAGGACGGCGAATCCGTCGATGATTTTTCAATGCAAATCACGGGGCTCGCCAACAGCATCACCACACTCGGTGGCAGCATCAGCGAGACAGAAATCGTGAAGAAGATGTTGCAGGTCGTCCCCGATCACCTCGAGCAAGTCGCGATTTCAATCGAGACATTACTTGACGTGAACGACCTAACGGTGGAAGAGGTGACCGGAAGACTGCGTAACGTCGAGCAGCGGAAGAAAAATACCATTTCAGCTGTCGACAAAGAGGGTCGTCTACTCCTCACTAAGGAGGAATGGCTTGCACGCCTAAAGCTCCGTGACGACACCGGCGAGAGCAATGGGCCCTCCAGCTGCAAAGGGCGGTAAGAAGCCGTGGAAATCTTGCCGGCGCATGCACGGGAAAGAGGCGGATCAAAAGAAGGAGGAGTCGACTGATGACGGGCCAATCCAGTGCACGTACTGTGGGAAGAGAGGTCACCTGAGCAAGAATTGCTGGAGCAAGCTCAAGAACAAGGAGACGGCCGAAAAGGCCCATGTGGCTCAATCCGAGGAGGATGAGCCGACCCTTTTCATGGTGACTGCATCAGTCCTACCTGACGTCAAACCCGAGGAAGAGCTCCCCAAATCCACAGAGGTAATCGACGACGGCATAACTGCTCCGGTGAGCGACGAACCCGAGGAAGCCCTTTTCATGGTGACTGCATCAGTCCTACCTGACGTCAAACCCGAGGAAGAGCTCCCCAAATCCACAGAGGTAATCGACGACGGCATAACTGCTCCGGTGAGCGACGAACCCGAGGAAGCCCTTTTCATGGTGACTGCATCAGTCCTACCTGACGTCAAACCCGAGGAAGAGCTCCCCAAATCCACAGAGGTAATCGACGACGGCATAACTGCTCCGGTGAGCGACGAACCCGAGGAAGCCCTTTTCATGGTGACTGCATCAGTCCTACCTGACGTCAAACCCGAGGAAGAGCTCCCCAAATCCACAGAGGTAATCGACGACGGCATAACTGCTCCGGTGAACGTCGAACCCGAGGAAGAACTCCAACTGTGCATAACAAATGCACCTGGGGAGCCAATTCGACTAAAGGAGGAGCGAGTGCTCGCTCAAATCGGTGAAAGAGGCGAGCAGCAAGAGCACCGGCGATGGGTCCTCGACACGGGGGCAACAAACCATATGACCGGGGCCAAGTCTGCGTTCTCCGAGCTTGACTCGGGGATTCGCGGGACGGTGAAATTCGGCGATGGCTCCGTCGTCGAAATCGAAGGGCACGGCACCATCCTATTCGTCGGCAAGGGAGGCAATCATCACAAGCTGACCGGCGTCTACTTCATCCCGAGACTCAAGGCTAATATTGTGAGCCTGGGTCAACTCGATAAGGCCGGCTGCCACATTTCCATCAAACGCGGGCTACTTAGGATCCGCGATGATCGACGACGGTTGCTCACGCAAGTTCGGTGCACGACAAACTGCCTTTACATCCTAAAGCTAGAGATAGAGCAACCAGTCAACTTCTCGGCCAGGTACTGGAAGATGGAAGACCTATTAGGAAGAGGTGAACCACCTGGACTGGCGGCGCGCCAACTCGAAGAAGAGGCGGCCGAACAAGACATGGAGTCTGGAGGACATGCCGCCAGGGACACCGAGCAACCGGTCAACCTCTCGGCCAGGTACCGGAAGATGGAAGACCTATGAGGGAGAGGTGAACCACCTGGACTGGCGGCGCGCCAACTCGAAGAAGAGACGGCCGAACAAGACGTGGAGTCTGGAGGACATGCTGCCAGGGACACCGAGCCATAGGGCTCAAAATGGAGTTCAAACGAAACGAAATAAGGTCGATATAACACAGGTTTTAGGAGGAGATTGTTAGATAAAACCTTTGTTTTTCCTTATTTAGATTCACACGTTTACATTAATTTCCGTTTGACCATTTTGACAAACACGTCGAATGGATTAGCGAATTCTTAGACGTCAATTTTATAGGAAGTGGCACAGATTCAGTTGGCCACTCTCCCCCATTTTTAGGATAGGTTATATTTAAATAGGAAATCTGTTCAGAAGATTTCACAACCTGATTTTAAGCGAGTCAAACTTTCAGTTCTTCTGTTATTTTACTCATTTTTTTTTTCAACAACCTCCTGTCGACAATTTCCTCTCACCGAAAAGAAAGAATTTCCCTGGCCGATTATCGAAATCCAATAGAGACTACCCCAAGATAAGAATAGAGATAGGTTCTAAGAGCATGATTGCATGTGTTTGCATTTGCATAGCCCCTATAGTGGAGCCACTTACTAAGTATTACGGCGGTATCATGAGCATAGACTGTGACACGTGCATGGGGTTGACTCATATTTAAATTTCTAGTCTTAGGTTAGAATAAGTTGTTTTGCATTTCATCGTTTTAAATTATTTTGTATTTGTTTTTATTTTCTCTAAATTTCAATGTTTCGTATTTAAACACCTAAGACTATGCCTGTGTTTTTTTCCGGAGAAGAGGATGTTTTAAATGTTTTCGACATTTATATTATAGATGATATTTTCTTTTTAAGAGTTATATTTCCACATTAGAGATGAGCACGAAACATGAATAGCAACTCTGACTGTGTAGAAATTTAGAGTCGTTACAAATACACCATCATCAAAGCTGCAAAATCTTCAACATTTTAATCTGACGAGTCAAACGAGCCCAACCAACTTAAACCAACGTGCCTACGTTAACAAAAACAAAAGTTACCCTTAGTTAAACCTCGTCACGTTACATAATATCACAAATTTAAACATAGCTCAGTTGATTATCTTAAATCATTAACCAACTCCAAAACTCAAACATATAAAACACAATAAATATAGTCATATCACTTTTCAACTCGGACGGTTTGAATACAAGACCTCCTACACACTCTTATACCATGTTAAAATAACGAACCAACCCGAAAGCTAAAGTTAATGAATTTCAGTACGTATATAATTTTAACCAAGAGGTCATAGTTTCAAATTCTCCAAACCCATATATACAATAACATGGACTCGAGCATATCTCAAAAGATTATCGATTAAATGTTCACTTAATTCGATGAAAAAAAAAGCATTCATGTGGAGGGCGTGCATGTGATCTACCAAACCCTAATGGTCTATATTCCTTTGACTATGAACACAACAAAGAAAGTGAAGAAAATTCAATGAATTTAAGCACTGATTTTGAAATAAGGAAGCCAGATGGTGATTGATGCATGAGATATGATATGAACATATTAAATTTGCATGGAATGAAGCTCATACAACGTGTCAATGGAAGGGTGGATGATTTTGATACCTATTTCCTCATAGTTCATCTTCTTTATCATTACTTACAATATCATTCGAATTCAAAACAAAACAAAAGAAAATTGTCATTCGGTTTGTTGTTATTCTTGAACTATATCGAGATTTAAATGAAAATTAGAACTCGAACACTGTCATACCATTCTAAATCACTACCTGACTCGTTTTAGGTCTGTTCTTCATGTAAAATTTTATACGTTTTAAGAATATTGTAAAGTATTTATGAAAGTTTAGGAGTATTATTATAGTTAGACACACCTGTCTTTTGGTTTCAGTTACGCTACGTGATTGGAGATAACTAACTTGATTAACTCGAACAACTCAACCAAATCATGATTGTTAAGTTAGGTTATGTTTTTTTTTTCGATTTTGGTTGGGTTGAGTTTTTGAAAAACTGAAAAATTTGGTTCAGTTTGTAAATTGACAATTTTTTGTCCAGTCAACCCATCAGCACGAAAATAGTTATTTGAATTTTATGAAACGTAGTTATTAATGTAACACATATTACGGATAAATAAGATTTTTCAAATAATTAAAAAAAAAAAAAATAATCCGACAATCACACCTAACTCAACTTGAAAATAGAGGGTTAGATCGGGTTGGGTTAGGTTAAGTTTAACTATGAGTTGTATTTGAGTTGCTCGGTTACCAACTCAACCAACCCAAAATTTCAAAACTGAAACAGAAACGATACTTTAGATCAAACGATACTTTTTTAATTTTTTAAATCAAACGATACTTAAGATTAGTAAATGTTCTTGTTTTTATCTTTTAAATGTTGCGTGTTTTTAAATTCCTAAAAAATTTAGTCGTACTTTTTATTGTCGGCGGTCATTTCACGTTGCAATCCATGATTCGATACCATGGAAAATAAGTCATAACAAACTAGTATCAGAATAGTCGGGCTAAAAGTCCTTCGTAGCTTAGGTAGATGCCACGCCATGCTGCGACCAAGTATGTAAGTCAAAATTATGTAATCGAGTTTTTTTAGTAACGATAATGTAACGATCCAAAATTTAATTTAAGGACGTCACTGTATACATATCGTGAACATTGAATGTGAAAATACTTCATTTAAAGTTTCATAAAACGTCATCTTCATCTTAAAACAGAGCTATGGATTTACGTGTTTTGAAAATATATTTATAAACGACACCATAAATAACAGAATAAAATAATTTAACGATTAAATAAAAAAAAACAAAAAAACAAAAAATAAAAAAAAAACATCCTATAGTTTAACAAAAATAAATGCGACAATTCTATGCATGTGTCATGGTCTCGAGTTGCGATGTCGTCGTCAGCCATACAGGAATATCTTGTCTTAACCTTAAAAATGTAGTAGCACGTGGTTTGAGTATTTAAAAAAATACTTTAAGTGACCTCACTATTGGAGTTAAATGCAAGAACATGTAAATACAATGACAGGACCTATCATTTCAGTCTATTTTCATACGGTACTATCCTAACGGGTAACTTGGATGTGTACCATATGCTCTACACACAACCCATACGTGCGAGTATGAACTCACCAATCCGTTTGCCCATCGCTGGGCCACTTTCCTAGTCGAACAAGCATACTCTGGGAGCTCCTTAGACCGTTCACCCGTTAAAACTAGAAACCGTCACAGCAGCATCAGGTTAAACATAACGATCGTTTCCTGCCTAACCATCGCAGTATTATGATAAACATCATAATCGTTTTCCTACTTAGTCATTACAGCATTATGATAACCATAATGATCGTTTTCCTACCCCGTAAACTACTCGTATTAAGGTCCACATTTTTTTCGTTTTTATTATCATTAGTACAATCGTACAAATCTCAAATCCCAAGAAATGAGGAAAAAAATTAAAGCATATGTCCTAATTTGAAGAGAAAAAAGAGGCCATAAAGGTTCACTTAATTGGATGAAAAAGGCATTCATTTATCTTCTAGGAGACGTGGAGGGCGTGCATGCGATCTACCAAACCCTAATGCAATATATATATATATATATATATATATATATATATATATATATTCCTTTGACCATAAACACACAAAATAAAGCCAAGAACATTCAATGAATTTAAGCACACCTTTTGAAGTAAGGAAGCCACATGGTGATTGATACATCAAATAAGATCTGATCCTATTAAATTTGCATGCAATCAAGCTCATAAAACGTGTCAATGGAAGGGTGGAAGATTTTGATATCTGCAACCCGTGCCTCGACCCGAAGCACTTGCACGATGTCGCTCGCTCTACTGCTGCCACGTGTCACCCAACAACACAGGTAGCCCTTTGGCTTGGCTCGGCGGCTTCCCCGATGGCTTCTCGATTGTTTTTTGTTTGACTTGCCATTTTTAGCTCGGTTTCCACCGTTTTGATCCTCTCGGACCTGTTTTCGGCCACGATTAAGGTAATTGATGTCATTTTGGAGTTGTATTGCACATTTATTAATTGATTATTCATTTAATTATGAAATACTAATGGAAGGTGATGAACGGTATGATAGGAAACGAATCCCGACGACCTTTGGGCAGCTCTCGAGAAACGGAAGCTTACGTAATTAAATTAGGGAGTACTTCGGCCAAGGCCAACCAAGTAAGTGGTTTTACTATAATATAGGTTAGAAATTGTATGTGTTATAGTTTATTTACGATGTATGAGCTATGATGATGTATGAGTTATGATGTTTGAGCTATGATGCATGATAATATACGCAATTTATATATTTCGATGTATGACGTCTATGATATATTTGATGCACTTAATGGTGTTATGATGAGTATGATGATTGCAAGAGGTTTATTTTAATATGTTGATGTTTTCCATATTAAGCATGCTATATGATTATGAGTCTCATATTGCATCATGTCGATAGATTGACCTAGGACACAACCCTAAGAGCATGAAAATGATATTAATATAAATATCCAACGAGCATTAGAGAGTTGTGTCAGAAGAGATGTTAAGATGAGAATTAGAGGGACCCCTATAGTGGGGTCACTTACTGGATGTGATTGCAGTAAGTGGATGTGATAAGTTCCTACAACATAATTGGATGTGATTGCATTTAGCATGACCCCTATAATGGGGTCACTTACTGAGTATTCTTAGTAATACTTAGGCCGTGTGCCACATCATTTTTCAGGTAAAGACAAGGTGTCTATGTACAGATGACGACAGCATCAAGAGTAGACTGTGGCACGTGCATAAGATAGATGCACATTTAAATTCCTAGTCTTAGGTTAGCATAGGTTGTCTTGAATTTCATCATTTTAAATTATTTTGTTTTATTTTTTTGAATTCTAGTATTTCGTTTGAAACACGTAAGACTAACAGTGTTTTCTAGAAGATTAAGTTGTTTTAAATGTTTTCGATGTTTACGATATAAATGATGTTTCTTTTAAGACTTATATATCGGCATAAGAGATGAGTATGAGACGATAGTAGCAACTTTGTGTATATAGAAATTTAGAGTCGTTACACTTGTCATCAGAGATCTAGATTTTAGATTATGTAGACTAGCTTAAGATGTAAGCTTGACACGTTCCATGGTCCCAACGTCGATACCCCGTCACCGAATGCATTTCATTGAGCGAGAGGCCCAAATTCAAACCTTTGAAACCCACATGGGCTAGCCCATTCTCATGTGTGTGTGAGAGGGAGAGATGGATAAGGGATAAGGTTACGTGGCAAGTTCCATCCAATGAGAAGAGAGGGGTTGATCAATGACAGGCTCCCACAAATTTCCATGGCCAGCAACGACAATAAGCTTAAGCTAAATCCCGAAACCAAATCTAAAAATCTCACCTCATTCATCTTCTTCTCTGCCACTGATTCTTCCACAAGCCAAAGGCAGCAGCAGCCATGGCCACTGCAACCTCCCCCATTGCCAGTCAGCTCAGTTCCAGCTTTGCTTCTTCCACCACCAGAGCTTTGGTTGCTCCCAAAGGCCTCTCCGTTTCGCCGCTCCGACGCATACCTGCAAGAACACACTCCTTCACTATCAGAGCCATCCAAGCTGATAAGGTAATCTAACCAACCATCATCTCCCAATTCTATTTCATCTGCCTAGCTTTGAGCTTTTAAGAAATATTTCATGCCAAGTAATGTATACTATTTCATGACATCTCAAGTTGGAGAGGAGAACGAAACATTCTTTGCAAGGTGTAGAAACCTCTCCCTAGCACAGACACGTTTTAAAAACGTTGAGGGGAAGCACGAAAGGGAAAGCCCAAAAAAGACAATATTTGTTAACGATGGGCTTGGACCATTACAAATGATATTAGAGCTATACACCAGACTATGTGTCAGCGAGTACGCTGAGCCCCGAAAGGGGTGGACACAAGACGGTGTGCTTGTAAGGATGCAGGTCCCTGAAAGGGAGTGGATTAGAAGATCTCACATCGATTGGAGAAAGGAACATGTGACAGCGAGGACGCTAGGCCTCAAAGGGAGGTGGATTGTGAGACCCCACATCGGATGAGGAAGAGAACAAAACATTTTTTTATAAAAGAGTGGAAACTTCTCTTTAGCAAACGCATTTTAAAAATTTTGAAGGAAAGTCCAAAGGAGATTATATTTGCTAACCGATAAAAAAAAAAAAAAAGGTGTTTTGGGAGTGCATTTATTGTTAAGCAATTCTCCATATAATAATAAGCTATGGATATTGTTGCAGCCAACGTACCAAGTGATCCAGCCAATCAATGGAGACCCATTCATTGGAAGCCTCGAGACTCCAGTAACCTCAAGCCCATTGATAGCATGGTACCTCTCAAACCTCCCAGCCTACAGAACAGCAGTCAACCCATTGCTGAGGGGAATTGAAGTAGGTCTGGCACATGGTTTTCTTCTGGTCGGTCCATTTGTGAAAGCTGGCCCTCTAAGGAACACAGCCTACGCCGGAGGAGCTGGCTCACTGGCCGCCGGTGGTCTCATTGCCATTTTGAGCATCTGCTTGACAATGTATGGCATTGCATCCTTCAATGAAGGAGAGCCATCCACTGCACCGTCATTGACCTTGACCGGCAGGAAAAAGACCCCTGATCAGCTGCAAACTGCTGACGGGTGGGCGAAATTCACTGGCGGGTTCTTCTTCGGCGGGATCTCCGGCGTGATCTGGGCATACTTCCTCCTCTATGTCTTGGACCTCCCTTACTTTGTCAAGTAGATTTTGTATCATGTTCTGTTCCTGCAATGTAACTTCCATGTCTGTGTTAAGGAAACATAAAATTGTATATTTCATGCCAAACCTCTTTGCTAGATCCTTTGTGATTGCATATTGATTTCCTTTCTAGAACTGTTATGTATGCACCCTCCTTCCATTTAAGAAAAGCTATTCTCATAAGTCTAATCCAAGCCTTGGACGCGTCATGAAATGGATCAAAAAACTGAACACGTTTCTAATACCGACACAGCTCCCACTGAAGCAATTGTAGCAGCTCCAGCACCCATTGATTTTGCACCTTCTAACATCTCGGGGTAGATTCTTCCCCTCGTTCCTTTTATCTTGGGCATCAGAATAACGTAAGTTTATACATGAAAATTCACAGGCATCAGATTCTGCATCTCGTCTCACCAATAATCACCACACGAGCAATGACCTGAGTTAAAACGATGGAAACGATGAATATCTCGTGCAATGATCTCCCTGCATAAAAGTTGAGATGTTAACTTCATAAAGTTATGACAATCAGTACATATCCTAAGGTTCTTCATGATTCGGATTGGAATGGAAGAGCCCAAACTGATTAAGCCATAAGCAATTGCAAGCTTTTCACTATGCCAACCAAGAAGCACTTCACCCTGTTCTTCTTCTACATCTTGCATCACCAATTTTACATCAAACAAATACCCAATTTCCTTCAATCTTCCAATAAGCTTGTCTAGATATTCATATATCTGAGCGTGTTGAGGGTGCGATCGATCTCCCGCAACAAAAGAATGGACTCGATTTTTCACATGAATCCAAGATTGACCAGGTGTTTTGCTAATCCCTCTGTGTTGCATAGATCTTCTTGTTCTGAAAGCTTCTTCCCATTTCTGATTGCTGGAGCACATGTTCGATAGTAAAACGTAAGGCCCTTCGTCTAGTGGTTCGAGTCTAAACAATCTTTCAGAAACCCAATTCCCCATTTCGATGTCCTTGTAAAGCTGACAAGATGACAGGAATGCCTTCCAAACTGCATTAAGGTGTGATAAATCATTCTCGTAGATGAATTTCTTGACTTCGTTCAGACGTCCAGCTCGACCGTAAAGATCGACCATACAAGTGAAATGCTCAACCTTAGGCTTGATTGCATAAACATCCTTCATCATGTTAAAATATAGACGGCCATCTTCAAGTAGCCCAGCATGACTGCAAGCTGCTAAAACTCCTAAAAAAGTAACTTCATTTGGTATCATTCCCTCATATCTCATCTTTTCAAACAGTCTAATGGCTTCCTTACCTTGCCCGTGTAGAGCACATCCAGTGATCATGGAAGTCCATATCACAACGTTTAAGTAAGTCGTTTGCTCGAAAATTTGACGGGCACAATCAAGACTCCCACCTTTAGCGTACATGTCAATCAAGGAGGAAGTCAAGTGAGCATCAAGCTGTTCCCCTGTTTTCTGAATATATGCATGGATTTGACGTCCAAGCTCGAAAACGCCAGCATTAGAACAAGCGGAAACAACGCTTGCAATGGTAAATTTATCCATTAAAACCTGTTCACGAACCATAGAAACAAAGGTTTTGAAGGCATCTTCATACTTGCCATTTCGAACATATCCAGACACCATTGAGCTCCGTGAAACAATTTCTGTCATCGTGTCGCTACATACAATGTCGAAATCTTGTTTTTTTGCAAAACCCGAAGGCATTTGACTATATATCACCGATGCTTTTTCCAAATTTCCACACTTAATGTACATATTTATCAGTGAACTCTTTACAAATCCATCATTATGAAACCCACACCTGACTATTCGACCATGTACTTGTCTACCTAGCTCGAAAATCAGTAAAGAAGAAACGACACTTAAGGCTATGGAAGAAGTAACTTTGTTAAACTCGGGTTCGTTCTCCACCATCTCATAGAGTAGCTCCAATGCTTCATTCAGATACCCACCTTGCATTAGCCCACATATTACTGTATTCCAACTTGCAGTATCTCTGCAAGGCAAGTTTCTGAATAAATCAAGAGATTTGTTAACATCACTACGGACATGCACACCAAGCAATATGTTGTAAGTAGCAGTGCTCTTTTCTCTCATTGAATCAAACAACTTTTTGACATAATCAAATTCATCAAACTTAGCATACAAATCAAGCATAGAATTCTCCAAGACAACATCTAAGTTAACCCCACTTCTGAGTATCCATCCATGAATTCCCTTACCCATTTTCACATCACCCACTCTAGAGCAAAGTTTAAGAACAGTAGACAAAGTAAAAGGATTTGGACAAACACCTTCAACCAGCATTTCTCTAAACAGTTGCAATGCCATTTCAGAACAATTTACTCTAGCAAAACCGGATATAAGGACCGTCCATGTAAGTACATCTCTGCTAGGCATTTCATCGAACACTTTCCGTGCATCGTTTAATTTCTCAGATTTCACATAAGAACTCAAAATAAACTTCCTCGATTCGAAAATAGAACCATTCTTGACCATCATGGCATGAAGGGTATTGGGCAAAGAATCATTTGAAGAGTGGTAGCTACATGACTCGAACAGGTGGTGCGCAGAGAAGTTGAATGGTATGATTTTCTGGGCCATTGTAACTTGAGAAACAGAACGGGAAAATTTCAGAAACGCAGTAGAAGGAGAGTAACCACTGCACAGATTCATCCATTTCATCTTAAACCACGTTCTTCAATGATAATGTAAGCGAAGGAAAGTGACGATTCTCCAATAGAATTCGAAACAGGGCATTAGAGCAATGAGGAAACAACCCAAAAACAAAATTCAAACCCATCGCTAGCCATATCAAGCAATGGGTAGGAGTTAAATCCCCCAACCCGAACTTACTTCGAGTTCATATGGCTGAATTCGCTCCATAAAGGTGGAACGGACGTTAACGAATGAGGTTCGAACCCGGCTGCTTCAAATTTTTTCTTCTGAAACCATATTTAAATTTAGTTAATAGATTATACTTGTGGTTATTTAAATTTGATCCAATGGATTGGGTTTTTTAGGGTTTTCAAGTAAGTCGATGAGAATTTAGAATGGAAATTTCTAAATGGAAACAAAGTTCATATCAAATTAAAAATGTTGGCTAATGAAGCAATGGTGAGTGAGTGAATCCTTTCGACAAGAACGACACGACCTACAAAGCCAAAAAAGATCATTTAAGACCTAAGTCGAGATATAGTTTCTAAATCTCCTTTCGTATTTTCAAATCATTAAGATCAGTATTAACAAAATTCGCTTAGAGTGCGAGTTGGGAGAATACAAAAAGGCTTTATATATGAATTCGCTTTTCGAACTATAGAGAGTTAGAATCGGTATATAAATGTATTTGTGTATGCTTTTTGAACAAACAACACACGAAATCGACGAAATTGCCAAAACATCTGACTTCTCCAAAGCTACTAAAAATGTAAAAAAAGAAAAAGAAAATGAACAGTTGGGAAAGAATTTAGAACAACAAAATGACAGGCAAAAAAGAAAAAGAGTGAATACTGTGGGGTTAGAACTTCTTATAGAGGTGGGAAAAAATAGGAAGACAAGGAGAAGCCAAGGAAGAGCAAGCCTCCAACTGTTGCAACTGTGCCCTGTGATATCTTCGATGCCAACATGCTTCCACCGATCACTGCCATTGATGTGCATACTGAATGCCCCAAGATGGCTCCCACAGCCACTCCAAGTGCATTCTTGTGTGTTGCTAGCTGCAGCAATACACGCCCCTCCCCCATTAGTTTTGTATGCCTTAAATTCTTCTTCATTTTTCATATCTTAAACATTCTGAAGTCACTTATTTCGAGTATCGAAACCAATTCAGATTCGTGTTATAAATCTCGTTTCTAGAATATAAAAACTATTGAAACCATGGTTCAGTCCAACTTCCAGTACCAACTAGATGATATCAAGCAAACCAAACATACAATTTTATGAAAGAACTTACAGCAATTGTAGCTATCTGACTTCGATCTCCCCATTCGGCAAGGAAGGTTAAAATAAATGACTGCAAAAGCCAAAGTAATTTCGAGAATCAGCTAAGGAATGACATATATGTAAAATTATATGCATCTGAATAACACAAATATTTACACTAATGGAAGAAGTCAGAAAGAAAAAAAGAAAGGAACAATATTGATAGTTTTATGCCAAATCAGTGATATAGTGATTTGTGAACCTCCAAGAATATGGGTGTGCAAAATCGGAGAAAGAAGCGGCGAAAGGTCGTCTTGGATTGTCCAGCCTCGAGTTTCTCCTCTACCTGAACACGTGATTTTTAGAAGTCAACCATTTAAAGAACTAACACAAGGAAAGGCTAAAACGGCCACAAGTTTTCTTAGAAAATGAGATAACAATATGGGGACAGATGAAATATAGGTATATTGAATCACTCAAGACATAAAAGACATAAACAACAATATTCAGAATGACTCCAAAAAAAATATAAGGTGTAGAAAATAAAAATTTAAAAATCCAAATCGAAAAAGAACAGATAACTATTTATCCGTTTTCACCATATATCTTCATTTATTAAATCACAGATAAAAGCCTCAAATAAATGTAATAAAACAGGGGGAGAATATAAACTACCAAAGACATCTGTATTATGATCATCTTCATGCCATAGATCGTGAATCACCGAATCTTTTATCACGAAATTCCAATTGAAATAAAAAAAACTTCAAGATTAAGAAATTATGCCAGACAACAAAGAAAAATGCAGATAAGAATCAAACAAAATAAAGCTAAACAAGCATCAAACCGAAAAGGTGTTGAAGATATCATACTTCTTCCATTTCCTTTTTCGTTGAAGATTTTGAGTCTGCTTTGGATCTCCAAGCAATGTAAAGTAACCGCAATCCAAAAAATGCATACAGAACTGCAGAATTATAAATATGTAGGTGGACATCACTATAGGAAAAAACAAACAACTATGAAAACTCTAGCAAAAGTACACAACTTAGACAGAAGAGTCACGTTTAACAGGTAAAATAATAAATGTCGTCTCATCCTCTGGAAAGAAGGTACCATTACAACATCCCAAAATGACAAGCAAAAGTTGTTTAAGTGATGCATCAAGTCATATCTAATATGTGAAATGCAGGATCAAAGACAACAGATAAAACCTTCCGACGCTCATAATTAAGTTGTTTAAGTGATTCATCACTCCTAAAAGTTTTATCTTCACCATGGTATAAATTCATCACTCCTAAAGGTTTTCCTTAATGTCAAACCAGTATGGCACTGTGGCTCAGTTATTTAATTGATTAATTTAAAATATTGAATTAGATAAATCCATCATTAGAAAATTGGTTAAGTACCTTAGGAGTCAAAGAAGTGGAATGCCTTCCTACAAATACCTTAAAATATGGGAGGTTTGGCTAAAGTAGTCGTACCACCTCCTACGAGGAAAAAAAACATGAACCCAAAACTCTAGATTGCATTTTTTCATCAGAAAAGTAGTGCCTATAAATTTCTCGTACATAAATCAAACATATGTATATTGAAGTCGAGATATTGAAAATATTAACCAATTTAATATAGGTAAATTCTTTTTGGTTGGAATGAAGCTACATCAATAACCCATATTGTTTGGTCAGACTCCGATAACAAAATCACCAATTGCGATTCACCTCCAAACTCTTTCTTATTGCTACAGGTGGTAGGGATATTAGTGATTCGTAAGTCTGCGATTCAACTCCTTCCTTCCTTAGTGGTATAGATGCTTTTAGGAGACTTTTTTTCTTGGTAGCAAGCCTAGGTAGATAACTTTAAAGTCAAGATTTCGTATCCAATTCATCTTTTTCTTTCTATATGTATAAGTTTTGTTTATTTATTTTTATACGTATAGATACCATTAAACCTTGGAGGATCTTTAAGATTTCTTTTATATCTTCATTACAGCGAAGGGAGAAGTGACACTAATAGAGACGGTGAAGTAGTAGAAGAAAATTGTCAAATTATCAACCCTTTGTATGAATGAAGTGACAACAGCAGGGGAATCAGGAGGTAACGGTTAATCAGGAAATATATATTAGAAAAGATAGTCAGAGTCAAATAGAATGAATAAGATCATACAGCACTCTACAAATAGATATACTCCAAAGAGTGTAAAATAATATGTATGTACCTGTAGCAGCATTATTGGTATGTTTCCTTGATATCAAATTCGGCACTATCCTACCTAATCCAGTCGAGAGTACCTAATTGACATGGAAATAGTTCTACTCTTATTCACCAGAGAAAGAACTTGGACTTGGAACCTGATGAAAATGAAAGATCTGATCAACTTACTGTCATTACAATCAGGGCACTGAGCGCACCAGATAATACAATGGACTTCGGGTGGCGCATAGCCATAAGTGCAGCTATTATAAACGTCTCATCTCCAATCTACACACATTCATTCTAGAAAAAATTAAAGGAATCAAACTTGAAGAAACAAGCAGTTAGGTCCAAAACCACCATATTTCCCATTTCCCATCTTTTTGTCTCTTCAGCTCATGTCGGTAATTCAATTGAACTGATACCGCCGTAATACACCCAAACGCATATCGGGAATGGACCCAATTCTAGTGAAATTTTTCACAGAAAGTATAAATGAGAATAGAAATAACAACACCAACCTCACTGACAATTATCATGGACAAACTAGCAAAAAATGCGTCAAAAACTCCAAGACCAACGGAGTCCAGGTCAAGATTAAGATCTTCTGAGTCAACAACATCCTTTCTTGCAGCAATTGTGTCAATGTTGTTCCAGGAAATCTAATGAGAGGAAATACAGACGATAATAACATCATGAAAGAAATAAAACTAGAGATTAAAGAAGAAAAGAAAAAGGGAAATGATCAACTGGGACAACGCATCTTAATCTCAAATTTCTTTTCAGAATGGCATATTATGTTCCACAAGATACCCCATACAAGGCAAGAGAATCATTACTCAAAATAGTTAGTTCTACTTACAATGTAAAAGGAAAACAATTATGTTAAAAAGCGCAAAGATCTCAATCTCAACAGCCCCCAAACCCCTTCCCCTCCTGCCATGGCCGGCATCAAAGCCTCACAGCCTCGCAGCCTCACAGCCCACCAATAATTTCATAAAATAGCTTCAACCAAAGTAAAACAAGAAAGACAAGGAATCATACTCACCTTGCTACGTCGACCGAGATCTTTAGGTCCATCCAACTCCTCTTTCTCCACTTCCGCAGAAAACACCTGAAAACACCGAACAAAAATTACAAACCAAACCCTCATAAGAACGCAAAAAAGACCAAAAATTAAAGGTAGAGAAATGCGAGATGAATACCTGAACGGAGGCAAACAGAGAAACAAGAAGCAGAAGGAGGATCAAAGAAGGAGAAAAGGAGAGGTTTCCCGTAGGGTTTGAGCGCAAACCCATTTCAGAAAACCGGATCAGTGATTCCAGAGGGAAATAACTGGCGCAGATTAAGCGGAATCTTGCTTTTTTTTTGTAGACAAGGATCTGAATCGGAGAAGAATTAAAGAGGGTGGGATCTATCTCTCGTCGATTGAAAGGAAGATCAGATCTGCATTGCTTTGCTTCGCTTTGCTGCAAGTGCACACCACCACAATTTGAATCCGAGTGAGAGGAAAGGGGGAGATCCTTTCTTGGAAGCTAGAGATCCACCATAGCCCAAACCGTGGAAGCTTTTATTTAATTTTTGTGTGTTGTTCAGAGCTTAATGTTTTGACCAACGGGTTGGAAAGTGGTGAATTTAAAAAGCGTTTATTCCATGGCTGATTCTTACCCTCCCAAAACCGTGTAAGGTCCACGACGGTGTAAAGACAAAACATCAATTTTAATCAAGTTGCATCATTTTTAACTTAAAAACCTTCCAATATCATCTAATTTCATTCCAAATTTAGAATGTGACCTTACAAGTGAGGTGTCCTCGCTCTATCTCGAGCTCCAGGGAAGTCTAACAAGTATGGAGGAATCATCACTCATAACGACCCTAGCAGATATTGTATTCTTTGGGCTTTCCCTTTCGGCTTTAAAAAAGCGTCTGATACGGGAAGGTTTCCACATATTGTCCTTGTCCTCTTTGGGCTTTCCCTTTCGGGGTTCCCCTCCAGGCTTTAAAAACGCGTCTGCTAGGGGAAGGTTTCTACACGCTTATAAAGGGTGATTTGTTCTCCCCCCAACCAATGTGGGACATCACAATCCATCCCCCCTTCGGGACCCAGCGCCCTTCTGACACTCATTCCTTTCTCCAATCGATGTGGGACTACCACCAAATCCACCCCTTTAGGACCCAACGTCCTTGCTGGCACACCGTCTCGTGTCTACCCCCCTTCGGGGAACAGCGAGAAGGCTGGCCCATCGTTCGATGACGGGCTCTGATACCATTTGTAACGACCTAGATCCACCGCTAGCAGATATTGTCCTCTTTGAGCTTTCCCTTTTGGGCTTCCCCTCAAGGCTTTAAAACACGTCTGCTAGGGAAGGTTTTCACACTCTTATAAAAGGGTGATTTGTTCTCCTCCCCAACCAATGTGGGACATCACGCTCTCGGTCTTCCTATATCTTCGTATATCGCTAGCCGAAAGCTCCCTTAAGGGTGCCTGAGAAGCTCCCTATTCTCTTGCCATTCCAAGCTCTTAAACAGTGCAAGTTAGGGTCCCCACTAACCACAACCGAAGCTCCCGCAGTAATACCATTTAATGTTCCACGAACCATAAGTGGGTGATGTCGCATTCCTATTTGCTAAGTAGACCTTTGCCAGTCGAGGCTAGTTCACGATTAGGAGTTGCACCCTTACTGTCCATAGACCTATTGTATTGTCATAACTCTCATTTAGTTCATAACCCTTTTAGTTCATATTCTTATTTTGATTCATGTATGAGAATTAGTATTGTTATGTCTGTATAAAGGCTTGTGTACCATTGTTTTGAGATATGAAGTCACTGTCATTTTGTATTTGACTAGAGGCAATTGGTAGGAACTTTGTAAGAGAGACTTTGTAGTGCGAGAGTGTCAGATATACACTTGTAAACACTTTGGTTATAGTGATTAGCTACCATTTGTGGATGTAGGAGAACTTCTTCTTTCCAAATAGCGTAAATCTTTGTGTCTGTTTAATTTCTGTTTGTGGGTTTGTGAGTGCGATCGATCTTGCTTCCACTTCCGCTACAACAATTGGGTATGAGAGCATTTTTTGTTGTGACATTTGAAGGTACAACAGTGTCCATATATAGACCCAGTCAGCCCATATCATCACAAAAGGGCCCCAAATGTGGCTCGAGGACCAAGGTAAGACGAATCATACGCTAAGGCTCTCTAATATATCATGCATATCCTCTAGATCACATAACATCAAGTTCATGCATATCAAACAAAGTACAGTTAATCATATTATGCCCGAGTCCCAACAGGACATACAGATCCATCAGAGTCTAATTGAGTCCTAAAACATATAATCGAGCATAACCATACAATAATTTCATATGGTTTAAAAAATAAATTGATTTGACCTTAGATCGGGTAACAGGTCCAATCTTGTAGATGAAGAAGGAATGGTTGTCGAACCTTCTTAGCCTTGATTGTCTATTACTTTGTGGGAGATAGGTATAATGATGTCACGTCCTCCTCCAACGAATCTTAGGGTCAACACCAGTGCCATTATTCCCACGACGTTCTTTGATACCGTACTTGCCTCTGCCACTCACGTTCCTCGTAGTTATTGTCAACCTATTCTGTTCGCTTACCACAAGCAAAAGAATAGACAACAACGAGTAATGAGATTAGTTAAATTAGTTGGATTGTTTGCCTCGTTTATTTAAAAATTTGTTTTTAATAAAAATAAAATCATAGTTCATAAAAAAATATTTATTTATTTTTAAACTTTTAATTAAGATTTATTATTCAATTTAAATAATAATTAAAAAAAATAATTTTTTAATGATTCAAAAAGTATGAAAATCATGTTTGATTTTTAAAATAAAAAATAAAATGTAAATTACTTATTTGGGCTTTGGCCCAATTTCCATAATGTGGATTTCAAGTAGTTTCTTATTACATAACATCTTACAAAATCCGAGTAGGCGGGTCGAGGTCTGACGAGGTCCCACTACTCGGATTACCCTCCCAAAAGGAAAAAGATGTGTCTGTCAGGTTCCGTTCTTCTTAATTGGGTTGGGCGGGTTCGACTAGAAATGCTATGCTTACACACAAGACTACCCCTCTTCCCGAAAGCTTCGTAGGGACTACTTTACGACGACAGACAACCGCCCATAGGGAGTTTCACAAGCCAAAACGTATCACTAACATTGACTATAAACATTAAACATTCTTAATTTTTTTAAACATTCTCAAGCGGAACCAAACCAAAATTTTAATTTTTAAAAAATTCAACTCAACCAAAATCGAAAAAAAAAATCTAACGTTTATGGTTTGGATTAAGTAGTTCAAATTAATCGAGTTATCCGTTCATATGAACAGGTCTAAAGAATTATCGTGAAAAAGAAAGGTTTGAAATCTGTAGCGTTTTTCGTATGCGCTAGGCAAAATATTAGCGTTTTCATATTCAATTATTAATGAATAATTATTTATCATGTTTATTGAGCATTAAATTTAAAAGGGTTTGTTGAAGAAATATGAGTGAGGACATTCATAATGCACACCACCAACTCCTTTAACCATTTACTTCCTATTTCTCTATGTTCAAACCTCTAAGTAGCTGAGCGGGCGTAGTTGAAAGCTGTGAGATCTCACGTCGATTGGAAAGGAAAACGAAACATCTTTTATACAGGAGCGTAAAAACCTCTTCACAACAGGGATGTTTTAAAAACTTTGAGAGAGAGCTCGAAAGGAAAAGTCTAAACAGAATCATATATGCTTGCAGTGTGTTTGAGCTGTTACAAATGGTATTAGAGCTAGATAGGAGGCCATGTGCTAGCGAGGACACTGAGTCTCGAAGGGGTTGGACACTGGATGGTGGTGTCAGGACGTAGGGTGTCGAGGGCGGGTGGATTATGAGAAATTTCCCATTCGTACGATCACCATTCACGAGTGCCATTCGTTGTGGTTCAGAAATTAAAAGAATCTCATTAAGAACAAAGAAAAATGGCCGTAAGCGAGCGTGACTTCGCCCAATTCTTCAACAACTTCATATATTTCCCCTCTTCTTCTTCACCCTTTTCCCACCTTCAAATGAAATTCAACCCTTCAAATCAAAGCATTTCAAAGTTGTTCTTGAACTTCATGAACAAATGAAAAACACCCCATGAAACAAAGTCTTCACACCATTTCTCTCACGATGTCGCCTTATGGGGTTCTATTTTCTCTCATTTTCCTGCTCTTTCTCGCCCATAACGCCATTGAAGCGACCTCAATCCACGTGAGTACTCAAAATCCGCTTCTCCAAAGAACCCACATCTCAAAAAATCGAAACCCCATTTGGTTCCCATTTCCCCCAAATCGATTGGTTCAATCCATTTTCCTGCTCTGATTCTGTGTGCTTCTTGTTTCTTAGGTTAATGACTCCGACCAAGAACCGATGATGGTTCCATTGATGGAGAAGATGGAAACGACGGCGATGGTGATAAACGGCGGCCGACGGCAGCTTAGGAGCTTCCAGATTTGTGCTCTCTGCACCTGCTGCGGCGGTGCCAGAGGAGTGTGCGTTCCATCACCCTGTTGCTATGCTATAAACTGTAACATCCCTAATAGGCCATTTGGGTTTTGCTCTTTTACACCAAGGACCTGTAACTGCTTTGGCTGCCATATTTAATAAGCTTTCTTGTTATGATATTGACAACGGTTCATTGTTGGATCTCTGAAACTGTGGAATATATGTTATAAATTGTTCATTGTTCATGGAATTGTGTCTTGATTTGGTGTCTGTAGGAGATATCATAGCATGGTGCCATAGGTGAGCTTTTGAGGACAGAATGTACCAAGATTTGGCTTGTTGGGCACTGTTGATAGCTCTATTANTTTTTTTTTTTATTGCTTTTGCTTTGTTTGTTTGTTTCTGAGGTGGGTTTTGTAAGAGACTGCAAATCATGGTGTTTTCTGCTTCTGAAACTGTTCTGATTCATTCCATTATACGTGTCTTTTTTGAAATGGCACTTTCTCCCACNTTTTTTTTTTTTTTTTTTTTTTTTTTTTTTTTTTATTGCTTTTGCTTTGTTTGTTTGTTTCTGAGGTGGGTTTTGTAAGAGACTGCAAATCATGGTGTTTTCTGCTTCTGAAACTGTTCTGATTCATTCCATTATACGTGTCTTTTTTGAAATGGCACTTTCTCCCACATCGGAATACCATTGCAGGTTGTCTATATATATATATATATATGCTCAGTCCTAATATTTTCCATTGAAGTGAACCCAGTGGTTGGTCTGCAACAACAACATGGCAATCATTTGTTGAGCTTTGAAGCATGCAATATGCAGCTTAGATAAAGGTGCACATCTCTGCCTCCCTCCTTATCTCTCTTTTCTTTATAAATTTTTACCGATATCTTTTGTCGGGAGTACAGAAGAACGAAACATTCTTTATAAGGTGTGGAAATTTCTCCCTCCCATCAAAATTTTATGAAGATGCTCGAAAGGAAAAATTGCTAGCGGAGGATTTGAGTTGTTACACTGTAGGAATGTATACAAGTTGGGTAGAGTTCGTGACTCGAACAACTTGAATAGAATTCACAATCCAGCTCCACTTTATTTTCGGGTTAGGTTGGGTTTTTTTAATTATTTCT
The DNA here is from genome assembly GCF_002806865.2 of Cucurbita pepo subsp. pepo. Taxonomy (NCBI): domain Eukaryota; kingdom Viridiplantae; phylum Streptophyta; class Magnoliopsida; order Cucurbitales; family Cucurbitaceae; genus Cucurbita; species Cucurbita pepo. Next base: position 4,681,383 of record NC_036648.1, on the reverse strand, counting down.
TTAAAAAATCTATTTTTATGGTTAGGTCGGATAGTTCGAGCAGATTAGGTTATTGAGTCATATGAACGCCTCTACAAATAGATAATATTTGACCCATGATTTTGTTTTTTTTAAAAGTACATTTGATTTAAATTATCACCTCTAACATCACTAATTGCTGCAATAAAGCCTCTGTCGTATTTATGCTAGTAGTTGACTTCAACTACAATAATGTGATAAGTTGGATGGTACAGTAATTCCAACAACTCCATAATTTAAATATTTGAGAGATTCTAAATACGTTGGAGAAGAGAACGAAATATTCTTTACAAGGGTGTGAAAACATCTCCTTAGAAGATACATTTTAAAAATCTTGAGGGAAAGCCCGAAAGGGAAAGCTCAATAAAGACAATATTTAGTAACGGTGGGTTTGTGTGGTTACAAATGGTATCAGAGCCAGACACTAAATTGTGGACACTGGGTAATATGTCAGTAAAAGGGAGGTGGATACCGAGTGATGTATTAGCAAGGATATTAAGTCCCGAAATAGAGTGGATTGTGAGATCCCACATCAGTTGGGGGAGGAGAACCGAAACATTCTTTCTAGCCTTTCTTAAAAGACACATTTTAAAAATGTTAAAGGAAAGTCCAAAGAAGACAATATATAACACGTCAACTCTAATATCGAGTTAGTACATAAGGTATAAGACGGTGTATGATAAGGTGCAAATAAAGGAGGGTGAAGAGAAGGGTTTAATGGAGGGTAGATGATAAGATAGGATGGGTGGGGGGAATTAATGAATGTAGGTGTAGCCACCCAAATAATGAAGACATGGTAGTTGGGGTAGTAGCCATTAACACCCAAATTGGATACTCATGTGCTCCTAGTTTACTCGTTTTTAAAGCACACTTTTCAATTTTCTCGTCTCCTCTCGTTCATCTTTTACGTCAATTATTGATTTAAACGTCTGATCTTAAGAAAATGAGTACATGTCAGTTATCGTTAAACTATGATACCCTTTTAACATTTAGTTGATCGAAGAAAATATAAGCAACGTTTTGAAATGTTTTTATAGGCCGAGTCGCTTTATTGTGACGTTTTTTTGTTTGTAAATACTTGGGAATAGCAAAGAGAGTTGAGTTTTGGGGGAGTGTGATGGGAATGTTTAACAACCCATCCATGTGATGGTGTGTGAGACATAAAAACAAACAGTTGGCGTGCATTCTATTTTAGAACCTACCAAAGTGCATTCTATAAGCCTTTCTTTTCTTAACTTCATATCAAAAGAGAATGTCTTATGATTCANTTTTTTTTTTTTTTTTTTTTTGGGGCAATATATTGCGTCGAATCGCTGTTAATAGTTATGATATATTGGTCGTTCTATTGAATTAGCTTCACGAAGAGCTCGTAGCTCATTAAAACGTGGTTGATGATGATCCTATTTGGGCTTTGAGCTCGTAGCTCATTAAACGTAGCTCATCAAATAGTAGGTTTGATACCTTTTGTAACGACCCAGATCCACTGCTAGCAGATATTGTTCTCTTTGGGTTTTCCCTCTCGGGTTTCCCCTCAAGACTTTAAAACGCGTCTGCTTGGGAAATGTTTCCACACCCTTACAAATGATATCAGAGCCAGACATCGGATGATGTGCCAGCCTTCTCGCTGTTTCCTGAAGGGGGTAGACACGAGGCGGTGTGTCAATAAGGATGCTGGACCCAAAGGGGGGTGGATTTTGGGGCGGTCCCACATCGATTGGAGGAAGGAAAGAGTGCCAGCGAGGACGCTGGCCCCGAAGGGGGTGGATTGTGATGTCCCACATTGGTTGGAAAGGAGAACAAACCACCATTTATAAGAGTGTGGAAACCTTCCCCTAGCATACGCGTTTTAAAGCCTTGAGGGGAAGCCCGAAGGGGAAAGCCCAAAAATGACAATATCTGCTAACGGTGGATCTGGGTCGTTACAATGAAGCCTGAGAGAGAAAGCCCAAAGAGGACAATAGAGTGAGCTTAGGCCGTTATGGTTACAATGGAGAAAAATAGGTCTAGTGCATAATTTTGGTGAGTGCAAATGAGAAACTCGACTATGGTTATGAACGGTAAGATGTTCAATAGAGTGAGCTTAGGCCGTTATGGTTACAATGGAGAAAAATAGGTCTAGTGCATAATTTTGGTGAGTGCAAATGAGAAACTCGACTATGGTTATGAACGGTAAGATGTTCAATAGAGTGAGCTTAGGCCGTTATGGTTACAATGGAGAAAAATAGGTCTAGTGCATAATTTTGGTGAGTGCAAATGAGAAACTCGACTATGGTTATGAACGGTAAGATGTTCAATAGAGTGAGCTTAGGCCGTTATGGTTACAATGGAGAAAAATAGGTCTAGTGCATAATTTTGGTGAGTGCAAATGAGAAACTCGACTATGGTTATGAACGGTAAGATGTTCTTGGTCTACCTGGCTTTGGAATATTTGGTTTGCGATGAACACGTCTCTCATCAAGAAGAATTAAGGTAGTCTTTACCATTCTAACCGTAATAGGCATCATTATGTATGGTATTGTAACGACCAAATTTTTGCACATAAACCAATTAGGGTCATTACTTGAAAACAACAATCCCAAGTTGGTTGAGTTGATGACTCGAACAACCCAACTCAACTCAATCCTCTATTTTCGAGTTAAGTTATTCTTTATTTATTTCGAAAAAATCATACCTATCCACCGTACATATTATATTAATAATTAAAATCTTATAAAACTCAAATATCAAACACGTATAAGTCACCCTGCATCTCTAATCTTGGTTACAAATATTAAATATTCTTAATCCGAGTAATAATCAGGATTGGGTTAGATTGTAATCTTGTTTTTTGGTCGGTTGGTTTGACCCGACCCCTAAACGGCTTGATTTGATCGACGTAAATACACTAAACAATTTGATAAAATTAGTAACACTTAACAAAAGAAAGGACAAAATTATATTATGTATACATGAAAAGATGGTGATTATTAAGCTGATGAAGTTGAAGCTTTTGTGTGGAGTTGAACCAATGAAGCATAAAATCCATCCTTGATATTAATCAGAGTATCATGCCGTCCCTTCTCGACTATAACTCCGTTCTTCACCACCGCAATGATATCAGCGTTCTTCACCGTACTTAATCTATGAGCAACTACGATGGTTGTTCTGTTCACCATCACTTTGTCTAATGCATCTTGAACCACTCTCTCAGATTCTGCATCAAGTGCACTTGTGGCCTCATCCAACAACAAGATCTTTGGGCTCTTGATTATCGCTCGTGCAATCGCTACTCGTTGTTTCTGTCCCCCTGATAGCTGAGCTCCTCTCTCTCCCACCGTCGAGTCGTACCCCTGCAAGTTAGAGCATTGATTTAACATGGTATCAGAGTGGGAGAAGTTGTACGATTATGAACTACAAAAGTATTCATTTTTCTCACTTGTTGTAAACCACTGATGAACTTATGAGCATTGGACAATTCAGATGCAGCAATTATTTCGGCCTCGGTTGCATCTCCGCTCTTCCCGTAAGCGATGTTAGCTCGAATCGTGTCGTTGAAAAGGATCGGTTCTTGGCTCACGAGACCCATTTGTTGTCTCAACCATTTTAGTTGAAACTTTTGAATCTCAATTCCATCAAGTGTGATGCTACCAGAATCAGGATCATAAAACCTTTGCAATAGTGAGATGACAGTGGATTTTCCACAGCCACTTTCTCCGACCAAAGCAACGGTCTGAAAGAACCACATAGAAACCAAATGAAAACATGTTTTTTTGGAAAGTTTAAGGTAATTGGACAAAACAAAACAATACCTTGCCAGATCGGATGGACAAGCTGAGGTCTCGGAGAATTTGAACGTCTGGTCTAGAAGGATACTTAAAGCTTACATGACGAAACTCGATCTCACCCTTCAAATTTTCCAATGTTTCACCTGTTTCAACACTCGGGTCAATCTCTGATTTACGATCAATCATGGAAAATATGGAAGCCGTGGCTTCTTTCGCCTTGGAAGAATCGGGTGCAAGCGAACTCGATTGAGAAATAGCAAAAGCAGCCATGGTCAAAGCAAAGAAAACCTGCCAATGACATTTGATATTAATAGTTAGCTTCTAAACACAAGCTGTGTCGATTATGGGAGCACGAAATGACTAATACTTACTCGAAAAACGTCGGAGAAAGTTGCTTTTCCATCTTTAACGAAATGAGCTCCGGCGTAGAACGTCGCGGCGTAGACCGAAAACAGTAAAAAGAATGATACTCCGAATCCTGTCCCACTGATCAAACCTTGTCTTATGCCTGATTTCATTGGACCTTCACATTTCTTTTTGTAAAGTTGCATCACTTTTTCTTCAGCACAAAATGATGAAACTGTTCTTATACTCCCCACAGCGTCGGTAGCGACTTGGCTAGCTTGTTCGTACATCAACTACGAAGCCGAAAACAATGTTAACGAATACGCTCATAGTAAAACTTCAATGTCTTTTAGTTAGTTTTAGATTTTACCTTTGCATCTGCACTAAATCCTTTCATAAACTTCATTTGGACGTAGCCGTTCATGCCGAGAAGCGGAAACATGGCAAGGACTATTAACGCCAACTGCCAACTTGAAGCAAAAGCAATGACTAAACCAGCTGTAACAGATGCTAGATTCTCGACAAGTTGACTTAGCGCATCCCCGACTAGTGCACGTACGGTTGCAGCATTTGCCGAGAGCCTACCGCCTATCGAACCACTAGAATTCTCAGTTCGATCGAACCAACCGACCTCGTTGTTAACTATCTTCTCAAAACAAAGCAATCTAATCCGCTGGATTAGCTTGCAACCAGCAACAGAAAATAAGTATGTTTTAGCTGGAGCAACTATTAATGATGCTATACCAAGCAACATCATTATCAATGCCCAAAATCTCGAATCCTTTTTTAGCTTGTCGGGCGGTTTGTAAAACGTTTCGATCGCATTGGCAAATAGTAGGCCAAAAAGTGGAAGAATCATGCCATTGATGACTGCAGCCACAGATCCAAGTGCAAGTATGGGAATTTCTGGCTTATTGAGGTATGCAAGTCGACGGAGCGGGACTGGTGGAGATCGTTCCATGGTGTTTTCAGGTGCACTTTCATCTGCCATAGGAACATCTGTGATCGGAACTGCTGCAGGTAAACCAAATGAAACTGAGAACGAGTGGCGGCTGCTGTTTCCTACTCCAGATGATCCTCTGCTAACGGATCGTCGGATCGATGCTCCTTTGCTATATCGTCTAAACGATCCTGAAGTACTTTCTTGTTTAACTTTATCAATTCCAGCTTCTTGGGACTCTTGGTTGACTTCTTGCAGCCTAATGAGCTGTGAGTAGGGTCCTTCAGGATCCTTGAGTAGTTCTGTGTGAGATCCTGATCAATCAAACAGTCAATTATCAGACTCGGAGACGAATGTTAAAAGGTACTTGTTCGTTTTCTTGCCTTAAACTTGAGCTTACAAAATAAGAATGTCAGGAACTTTTTAATGTCGTATAGGATCCCACGTCGGTTGGAGATGGGAATGAAACATTCTTTATAAGGGTGGGAAACCTTTCCCTAGTAAACGCGTTTTAAAAACCTTGAGGGGAAACCCGAAAGGGAAAGCGAAGAGGACAATATTTGTTAGCGGTGGGCTTGGACTGTTACAAATGGTATCAGAGCCAGACACCGGGCAGTGTGCCAGCAAGAACGCTGAGCCCCAAGGGGTGGATTGTAAGATTCCACATCGGTTAGAGAGGGGAATGAATCATTATTTATAAGGGTGTGGAAACTTCTCCCTAGTAAACACGTTTTAAAAACCTTGAGTGGAAGCTCGAAAGAGAAAACCCAAAGAGGACAATATCTGTTAGCGGTAGGCTTGGACTGTTACAAATGGTATCAGAGCCAGACACCGGGCGGTGTACCAATGAGGACGCTGGGCCCTAAGGGGGTGGATTGTAAGATCCCACATCGGTTGGAGAGGGGGGAATGAAACATTTTTTATAAGGGTGTAGAAACATCTCCCTAGTTAACGTGTTTTAAAAACCTTGAGGGGAAGCCCGAAAGGGAAAGCCTAAAGAGGACAATATTTGCTACCAGTGGGCTTGGAATGTAACAAATGGTATCAGAGCTAGCGAGGACGTTAGGCCCCCAAGGGGGTGGATTGTGGGATCCCACTTCGGTTAGAGAGGGGAACGAAACATTATTTATGTAAAAACCTCTTCCTAGTAAACACATTTTAAAAACCTTGAGGGGAATACCGAAAGAGAAGCCCAAAGAGGACAATATTTGATAGCGGTGGGCTTGGACTGTTACATGTCGAAACTAGTGTAACCAATCAAGACCAACCAACAATAGGGAACGAGTATGGGAGTAATAGAACAAAACGGAAATAAAGAACTTGTTAGTACCTTTTTCAACCATCTTTCCTTTATGAATGACAGCAATCATATCTGCATTCCTCACGGTGCTTAGTCGATGGGCGACGATCACTGTAGTTCGATTAACCATGATACGGTCCAGTGCCTCTTGCACGACATGCTCGGATTCAGCATCAAGTGCACTTGTAGCTTCATCTAGAAGCAAGATTCGTGGATCTTTCAGAATCGCTCTAGCAATGGCAACTCGTTGCTTCTGACCACCAGACAGCTGAGTTCCATGTGCACCAACGAGCGTGTCGAGTCCCTACATTCGATCAAGGATCCAAATATTAGAAGTTAGCACTCGAAGCAATATTGAAGCATTAAACTACTACCTGAGGCAGTTTGTCGATGAATTTCGACGCGTTGGCAAGTTCAGCTGCTGCTTTGATCTCTTCAATGGTTGCACCATCTTTTCCATAAGCGATGTTATCCCTTATGCTAGATGCAAACAACACAGGTTCTTGGCTGACAAGACCAATTTTGCTTCTAATCCATTTTAGTTGAAACTCTTTGAGATTAATGCCATCAATAAGAACTTCTCCCATACTTGGATCATAGAATCTCTCGATTAGGCTTATCACGGTCGACTTTCCGCTTCCACTTTGTCCAACCAAAGCTGCAGTCGTACCGCTCGGGATTCTCAGAGAAAACCCGTTGAAAATATGCTCATCTGGTCTCGTAGGATAGCTAAAGTGAACATCTCTCAATTCTATATCGCCCGAAATGTCATCCAATGTCTTCCCTTTCGTGTCGTAAGCATCAATGAGAGGCTTCCTCTTGATAGTCTCAAACATTTTAAAGGCTGCAGCTCGACCAGCAGCGAATGCGCTCAGGCATGGAGATGCTTGGCCTAGAGACCTGATAAACAATTTAGCACAAGTAAATATTGAACCGACTTCGGTCGACAAACTATGTAACGTGCAGTGAAAAACATGTAAATTAAGCTCACATGGAACCAGTTAACACGGCAACGACCACGTTAAGAACTGCGCCTCCGGAGTATCCTTTATCCAATATCAACTTTGCACCATACCATATAGCCAATGAATAGCTGAAGAAAAGTACTGCAAAAATCATTCCGAAACCAATTCCAACAGCTGAACCTTCTTGAACGCCCGATCGATACGCGTCTACAAGATATTTTTTATAACTGTTCACAGCGTGTTTCTCTCCAGTAAATGAGGCAACCTACAAGCAGTTAAGTGTCGAGTCAACTTTCGTGAACAATAGATAGTCCAAAGAAAGAAAACTATGATGTTTGGACAATGTATAACATACAGTTCTAATTGAGCTGATTGTTTGCTCGACGACGTCGGCTGCTTTCGCATAAGCACCTTGACCACGGGATGTCATTTTCGTAATAACAATCGATGTAATACCCCCGGAAATCACGAGTAGAGGAAGGGAGGATAACATGACGAGTGTTAGAAGCCATCCTTTAATGAAAGCTATTACAAAGCCTCCAGTGAATGTTGATACAAGTTGTATACATTTTCCAACCTGAATGAAGAAGAGATGGATTTCTTAAACATCATTCAACTGTTAAGCTTAATTTTTATGCTAAATTGTTACCTTTTCGCCCATTGCGTCTTGTATAAGAACGGTGTCTCCCGACATCCTTTCGACCACCTCACCAGTGTTCGTTTCCATGTCGAAGAACGAAACATCTTGTCTCAATATAGTTTTGAGATACAAACCCCTTATTCTTGAAGCCTGCCTCTCCCCTGTAACCATCCAACTCGCCACCTCTGATATGCAACAAACAAAGAATTCAACAATCGGAGTCGTTTGTGCAATACGAATTGTAACAACTCAAACCCACCGCTAGTAGATATTGTCCTCTATGGGCTTTCCCTTCAAGGACTTCCCCTCAAGGTTTTAAAACGTGTCTACTAGGGAGAGGTTTCCACACCCTTATAAGGAATGTTTCGTTCCCCTCTCCAACCGATGTGGGATCTCACAATCCACCCTCTTGGGGGCCCAACGTCCTCGCTGGCACACCGCCCGATGTCTAACACTGATACCATTTGTAACAACTCAAGTCCACCGCTAGCAAATATTGTCCTCTATGGACTTTCACTTCAAAGGCTTCCCTTCAAGGTTTTAAAACACGTCTACTAGGGAGAGGTTTCCACACCCTTATAAGGAATGTTTCGTTCCCCTCTCCAACCAAAGTGGGATCTCACAATCCACCCCTTGGGCGCCTAGCATCCTCATTGGTACACCGCCCGGTGTCTGGCTCTTATACTATTTGTAACAACCCAAGCCCACCGCTAGAAGATATTGTTCTCTATAGGTTTTCTCTTTAAGGGCTTCCCCTCAAGGTTTTAGAACACGTATACTAGGGAGAGGTTTCCACACCCATACAAGAAATGCTTCGTTCCCCTCTCCAACCGATGTAAGATCTAACAATCCACCCGTTTGGGGGCCCAACGTCCTCGCTAGCACACCGCCCGTGTTTGGCTCTAATACCATTTGTAACAATCCAAGCCCACCGCTAGCAGATATTGTCCTCTATGGGCTTTCCCTTCAAGGGCTTCCCCTCAAGGTTCTAAAACACGTCTACTATGGAGAGGTTTCCACACCCTTATAAGGAATGTTTCATTCCCCACTCCAACCGATACGAGATCTCACACAAATTCAATAAAACTAAGCATCGAAAATTCTCTTACGGATAAAAGCCGCTACACCGCATCCAATTGCTAAGTACACAAACTTAAGACAGACCTGCACAACATTTTGAAGACAACAAAGTCAATGAAATGAAGCTTTTCCTAATGGTAACACAAAAAGGGATTCTTCCTAAAACATAACAAAACATAGTCTCACCTTGGAAACTACTTTAACTATGTCTGAACTATTCTGATTACCACCAAACGAATCAGTCAATTCCCCAAACAAAATAGTCATAAGAGGTAGACTAAGCCCATTCCCTATGGCGCCAATCGAACCAACGATCATCAGAAGAACATCGGTCGAATCCGCAAACGAAAACAGCTTGTAAAACGGAACCGAATTCGTTTTCCCATCTCCATTTTTGTTCTTCAAATCTTGTTGGTTTCCATTCTTGTTTGAACTTTTCTCAATTCCATTTGTTCTTGATGAGCTTGGTTGATGATCTATACTATTTGAGTTTCCATCCACCCCATTCTCTATCTCCATTTTTGCAACCTAAACTCTAGTTCTTCCTACTGGAAAATAGAATGGGATATCAGAATAAACAAGTAGCTGAAAATAATTTAAAAATCTGACACCAAATTCCCCAAAAACAGAACAAAGAGGGGAAAATGAACCAGAGAAAGATCAAACAGAGTATTATCATAAGAACAGAGGAAGAACAAAAAGTTGAGATCAAAACCAGAAGAAGAAAGATTGAAAAGCATTATCCAGAAGAAATATCCAATCGAAACAACAGAAATCACCGTCGAAACAATAATGGCCAGTGGATGCTTAAGATTGCAGAAGATCAAAGCAGAGCAGTACCTGGCAAAGAAGATGAAAGTGGAGAACCACCCACTTTTAGGAGGAGACTCTTAAAAGAAAAGAGCTCTTTTGGCACTTCCCCTGTAAAGGTTTTGGGCGGAGCCTTATAAAGAACTCAACAAAGCCTGCCACTTCCTCATTTCTTGATGCCCAAGTTTTTTTTTAATGAACCCATTTCCAAAATTCAAATGTATAAAAAAAAAAAAAAAAATGTAATTTAAATAAACAAAAACAACGTTCAATCTATACGACTCGAATAGATGGTTTTGTATTTAATATCTGGTGTTCGTACCGAGTTGGGACTCATCGTTTAGATAGATGGAGGTAAATGAACTCGAATGCAACTAATGGTTGTAATTTGAGGTAAATCATCGTACTCAACGTGGCACAAAACTTTGAAGCCATAATTCCTTAAGTTGGATTGTATGAACTATGCGCTAGGTATGATAATTTATGTTACTCGGGTACGTGGGACATGAGTTTTGTAATAGAGACGTCCACTTTCATTAATGGGACTTGCGAGGTATACTTGATCATGATTGATACTGATATCATGTATAATTGTTTAATGGAGGGTAGATGATAAGATAGGATGGGTGGGGGGTATTAATGAATGTAGGTGTAGCCACCCAAATAATGAAGACATGGTAGTTGGGGGTAGTAGCCATTAACACCCAAATTGGATGCTCATGTGCTCCTAGTTTACCACTTTTTAATGCACACGTCCCCTCTCGTTTATCTTTTACGTCAATTATTGATTTAAACGTCTGATCTTAAGAAAATGAGTACATGTCAGTTA
>NC_036648.1:4642652-4669612 GCF_002806865.2 Cucurbita pepo subsp. pepo | reverse complement strand
TTTTTTTTTTTTTTTTTTTTTTTTTTTTTTTTTTTTTTTTTTTTTTTTTTTATTGCTTTTGCTTTGTTTGTTTGTTTCTGAGGTGGGTTTTGTAAGAGACTGCAAATCATGGTGTTTTCTGCTTCTGAAACTGTTCTGATTCATTCCATTATACGTGTCTTTTTTGAAATGGCACTTTCTCCCACATCGGAATACCATTGCAGGTTGTCTATATATATATATATATATGCTCAGTCCTAATATTTTCCATTGAAGTGAACCCAGTGGTTGGTCTGCAACAACAACATGGCAATCATTTGTTGAGCTTTGAAGCATGCAATATGCAGCTTAGATAAAGGTGCACATCTCTGCCTCCCTCCTTATCTCTCTTTTCTTTATAAATTTTTACCGATATCTTTTGTCGGGAGTACAGAAGAACGAAACATTCTTTATAAGGTGTGGAAATTTCTCCCTCCCATCAAAATTTTATGAAGATGCTCGAAAGGAAAAATTGCTAGCGGAGGATTTGAGTTGTTACACTGTAGGAATGTATACAAGTTGGGTAGAGTTCGTGACTCGAACAACTTGAATAGAATTCACAATCCAGCTCCACTTTATTTTCGGGTTAGGTTGGGTTTTTTTAATTATTTCTTTAAAAAATCTATTTTTATGGTTAGGTCGGATAGTTCGAGCAGATTAGGTTATTGAGTCATATGAACGCCTCTACAAATAGATAATATTTGACCCATGATTTTGTTTTTTTTTTTTTCAAGTACATTTGATTTAAATTATCACCTCTAACATCACTAATTGTTGCAATAAAGCCTCTGTCGTATTTATGCTGGTAGTTGACTTCAACTACAATAATGTGATAAGTTGGATGGTACAGTAATTCCAACAACTCCATAATTTAAATATTTAAATATTTGAGAGATTCTAAATAGGTTAGAGAAGAGAACGAAATATTCTTTACAAGAGTGTGAAAACATCTCCTTAAAAAATGCANTTGAACCACTCTCTCAGATTCTGCATCAAGTGCACTTGTGGCCTCATCCAACAACAAGATCTTTGGGCTCTTGATTATCGCTCGTGCAATCGCTACTCGTTGTTTCTGTCCCCCTGATAGCTGAGCTCCTCTCTCTCCCACCGTCGAGTCGTACCCCTGCAAGTTAGAGCATTGATTTAACATGGTATCAGAGTGGGAGAAGTTGTACGATTATGAACTACAAAAGTATTCATTTTTCTCACTTGTTGTAAACCACTGATGAACTTATGAGCATTGGACAATTCAGATGCAGCAATTATTTCGGCCTCGGTTGCATCTCCGCTCTTCCCGTAAGCGATGTTAGCTCGAATCGTGTCGTTGAAAAGGATCGGTTCTTGGCTCACGAGACCCATTTGTTGTCTCAACCATTTTAGTTGAAACTTTTGAATCTCAATTCCATCAAGTGTGATGCTACCAGAATCAGGATCATAAAACCTTTGCAATAGTGAGATGACAGTGGATTTTCCACAGCCACTTTCTCCGACCAAAGCAACGGTCTGAAAGAACCACATAGAAACCAAATGAAAACATGTTTTTTTGGAAAGTTTAAGGTAATTGGACAAAACAAAACAATACCTTGCCAGATCGGATGGACAAGCTGAGGTCTCGGAGAATTTGAACGTCTGGTCTAGAAGGATACTTAAAGCTTACATGACGAAACTCGATCTCACCCTTCAAATTTTCCAATGTTTCACCTGTTTCAACACTCGGGTCAATCTCTGATTTACGATCAATCATGGAAAATATGGAAGCCGTGGCTTCTTTCGCCTTGGAAGAATCGGGTGCAAGCGAACTCGATTGAGAAATAGCAAAAGCAGCCATGGTCAAAGCAAAGAAAACCTGCCAATGACATTTGATATTAATAGTTAGCTTCTAAACACAAGCTGTGTCGATTATGGGAGCACGAAATGACTAATACTTACTCGAAAAACGTCGGAGAAAGTTGCTTTTCCATCTTTAACGAAATGAGCTCCGGCGTAGAACGTCGCGGCGTAGACCGAAAACAGTAAAAAGAATGATACTCCGAATCCTGTCCCACTGATCAAACCTTGTCTTATGCCTGATTTCATTGGACCTTCACATTTCTTTTTGTAAAGTTGCATCACTTTTTCTTCAGCACAAAATGATGAAACTGTTCTTATACTCCCCACAGCGTCGGTAGCGACTTGGCTAGCTTGTTCGTACATCAACTACGAAGCCGAAAACAATGTTAACGAATACGCTCATAGTAAAACTTCAATGTCTTTTAGTTAGTTTTAGATTTTACCTTTGCATCTGCACTAAATCCTTTCATAAACTTCATTTGGACGTAGCCGTTCATGCCGAGAAGCGGAAACATGGCAAGGACTATTAACGCCAACTGCCAACTTGAAGCAAAAGCAATGACTAAACCAGCTGTAACAGATGCTAGATTCTCGACAAGTTGACTTAGCGCATCCCCGACTAGTGCACGTACGGTTGCAGCATTTGCCGAGAGCCTACCGCCTATCGAACCACTAGAATTCTCAGTTCGATCGAACCAACCGACCTCGTTGTTAACTATCTTCTCAAAACAAAGCAATCTAATCCGCTGGATTAGCTTGCAACCAGCAACAGAAAATAAGTATGTTTTAGCTGGAGCAACTATTAATGATGCTATACCAAGCAACATCATTATCAATGCCCAAAATCTCGAATCCTTTTTTAGCTTGTCGGGCGGTTTGTAAAACGTTTCGATCGCATTGGCAAATAGTAGGCCAAAAAGTGGAAGAATCATGCCATTGATGACTGCAGCCACAGATCCAAGTGCAAGTATGGGAATTTCTGGCTTATTGAGGTATGCAAGTCGACGGAGCGGGACTGGTGGAGATCGTTCCATGGTGTTTTCAGGTGCACTTTCATCTGCCATAGGAACATCTGTGATCGGAACTGCTGCAGGTAAACCAAATGAAACTGAGAACGAGTGGCGGCTGCTGTTTCCTACTCCAGATGATCCTCTGCTAACGGATCGTCGGATCGATGCTCCTTTGCTATATCGTCTAAACGATCCTGAAGTACTTTCTTGTTTAACTTTATCAATTCCAGCTTCTTGGGACTCTTGGTTGACTTCTTGCAGCCTAATGAGCTGTGAGTAGGGTCCTTCAGGATCCTTGAGTAGTTCTGTGTGAGATCCTGATCAATCAAACAGTCAATTATCAGACTCGGAGACGAATGTTAAAAGGTACTTGTTCGTTTTCTTGCCTTAAACTTGAGCTTACAAAATAAGAATGTCAGGAACTTTTTAATGTCGTATAGGATCCCACGTCGGTTGGAGATGGGAATGAAACATTCTTTATAAGGGTGGGAAACCTTTCCCTAGTAAACGCGTTTTAAAAACCTTGAGGGGAAACCCGAAAGGGAAAGCGAAGAGGACAATATTTGTTAGCGGTGGGCTTGGACTGTTACAAATGGTATCAGAGCCAGACACCGGGCAGTGTGCCAGCAAGAACGCTGAGCCCCAAGGGGTGGATTGTAAGATTCCACATCGGTTAGAGAGGGGAATGAATCATTATTTATAAGGGTGTGGAAACTTCTCCCTAGTAAACACGTTTTAAAAACCTTGAGTGGAAGCTCGAAAGAGAAAACCCAAAGAGGACAATATCTGTTAGCGGTAGGCTTGGACTGTTACAAATGGTATCAGAGCCAGACACCGGGCGGTGTACCAATGAGGACGCTGGGCCCTAAGGGGGTGGATTGTAAGATCCCACATCGGTTGGAGAGGGGGGAATGAAACATTTTTTATAAGGGTGTAGAAACATCTCCCTAGTTAACGTGTTTTAAAAACCTTGAGGGGAAGCCCGAAAGGGAAAGCCTAAAGAGGACAATATTTGCTACCAGTGGGCTTGGAATGTAACAAATGGTATCAGAGCTAGCGAGGACGTTAGGCCCCCAAGGGGGTGGATTGTGGGATCCCACTTCGGTTAGAGAGGGGAACGAAACATTATTTATGTAAAAACCTCTTCCTAGTAAACACATTTTAAAAACCTTGAGGGGAATACCGAAAGAGAAGCCCAAAGAGGACAATATTTGATAGCGGTGGGCTTGGACTGTTACATGTCGAAACTAGTGTAACCAATCAAGACCAACCAACAATAGGGAACGAGTATGGGAGTAATAGAACAAAACGGAAATAAAGAACTTGTTAGTACCTTTTTCAACCATCTTTCCTTTATGAATGACAGCAATCATATCTGCATTCCTCACGGTGCTTAGTCGATGGGCGACGATCACTGTAGTTCGATTAACCATGATACGGTCCAGTGCCTCTTGCACGACATGCTCGGATTCAGCATCAAGTGCACTTGTAGCTTCATCTAGAAGCAAGATTCGTGGATCTTTCAGAATCGCTCTAGCAATGGCAACTCGTTGCTTCTGACCACCAGACAGCTGAGTTCCATGTGCACCAACGAGCGTGTCGAGTCCCTACATTCGATCAAGGATCCAAATATTAGAAGTTAGCACTCGAAGCAATATTGAAGCATTAAACTACTACCTGAGGCAGTTTGTCGATGAATTTCGACGCGTTGGCAAGTTCAGCTGCTGCTTTGATCTCTTCAATGGTTGCACCATCTTTTCCATAAGCGATGTTATCCCTTATGCTAGATGCAAACAACACAGGTTCTTGGCTGACAAGACCAATTTTGCTTCTAATCCATTTTAGTTGAAACTCTTTGAGATTAATGCCATCAATAAGAACTTCTCCCATACTTGGATCATAGAATCTCTCGATTAAGCTTATCACGGTCGACTTTCCGCTTCCACTCTGTCCAACCAAAGCTGCAGTCGTACCGCTCGTGATTCTCAGAGAAAACCCCTTGAAAATATGCTCATCTGGTCTCGTAGGATAGCTAAAGTGAACATCTCTCAATTCTATATCGCCCGAAATGTCATCCAATGTCTTCCCTTTCGTGTCGTAAGCATCAATGAGAGGCTTCCTCTTGATAGTCTCAAACATTTTAAAGGCTGCAGCTCGACCAGCAGCGAATGCGCTCAGGCATGGAGATGCTTGGCCTAGAGACCTGATAAACAATTTAGCACAAGTAAATATTGAACCGACTTCGGTCGACAAACTATGTAACGTGCAGTGAAAAACATGTAAATTAAGCTCACATGGAACCAGTTAACACGGCAACGACCACGTTAAGAACTGCGCCTCCGGAGTATCCTTTATCCAATATCAACTTTGCACCATACCATATAGCCAATGAATAGCTGAAGAAAAGTACTGCAAAAATCATTCCGAAACCAATTCCAACAGCTGAACCTTCTTGAACGCCCGATCGATACGCGTCTACAAGATATTTTTTATAACTGTTCACAGCGTGTTTCTCTCCAGTAAATGAGGCAACCTACAAGCAGTTAAGTGTCGAGTCAACTTTCGTGAACAATAGATAGTCCAAAGAAAGAAAACTATGATGTTTGGACAATGTATAACATACAGTTCTAATTGAGCTGATTGTTTGCTCGACGACGTCGGCTGCTTTCGCATAAGCACCTTGACCACGGGATGTCATTTTCGTAATAACAATCGATGTAATACCCCCGGAAATCACGAGTAGAGGAAGGGAGGATAACATGACGAGTGTTAGAAGCCATCCTTTAATGAAAGCTATTACAAAGCCTCCAGTGAATGTTGATACAAGTTGTATACATTTTCCAACCTGAATGAAGAAGAGATGGATTTCTTAAACATCATTCAACTGTTAAGCTTAATTTTTATGCTAAATTGTTACCTTTTCGCCCATTGCGTCTTGTATAAGAACGGTGTCTCCCGACATCCTTTCGACCACCTCACCAGTGTTCGTTTCCATGTCGAAGAACGAAACATCTTGTCTCAATATAGTTTTGAGATACAAACCCCTTATTCTTGAAGCCTGCCTCTCCCCTGTAACCATCCAACTCGCCACCTCTGATATGCAACAAACAAAGAATTCAACAATCGGAGTCGTTTGTGCAATACGAATTGTAACAACTCAAACCCACCGCTAGTAGATATTGTCCTCTATGGGCTTTCCCTTCAAGGACTTCCCCTCAAGGTTTTAAAACGCGTCTACTAGGGAGAGGTTTCCACACCCTTATAAGGAATGTTTCGTTCCCCTCTCCAACCGATGTGGGATCTCACAATCCACCCTCTTGGGGGCCCAACGTCCTCGCTGGCACACCGCCCGATGTCTAACACTGATACCATTTGTAACAACTCAAGTCCACCGCTAGCAAATATTGTCCTCTATGGACTTTCACTTCAAAGGCTTCCCTTCAAGGTTTTAAAACACGTCTACTAGGGAGAGGTTTCCACACCCTTATAAGGAATGTTTCGTTCCCCTCTCCAACCGATGTGGGATCTCACAATCCACCCTCTTGGGGGCCCAACGTCCTCGCTGGCACACCGCCCGATGTCTAACACTGATACCATTTGTAACAACTCAAGTCCACCGCTAGCAAATATTGTCCTCTATGGACTTTCACTTCAAAGGCTTCCCTTCAAGGTTTTAAAACACGTCTACTAGGGAGAGGTTTCCACACCCTTATAAGGAATGTTTCGTTCCCCTCTCCAACCAAAGTGGGATCTCACAATCCACCCCTTGGGCGCCTAGCATCCTCATTGGTACACCGCCCGGTGTCTGGCTCTTATACTATTTGTAACAACCCAAGCCCACCGCTAGAAGATATTGTTCTCTATAGGTTTTCTCTTTAAGGGCTTCCCCTCAAGGTTTTAGAACACGTATACTAGGGAGAGGTTTCCACACCCATACAAGAAATGCTTCGTTCCCCTCTCCAACCGATGTAAGATCTAACAATCCACCCGTTTGGGGGCCCAACGTCCTCGCTAGCACACCGCCCGTGTTTGGCTCTAATACCATTTGTAACAATCCAAGCCCACCGCTAGCAGATATTGTCCTCTATGGGCTTTCCCTTCAAGGGCTTCCCCTCAAGGTTCTAAAACACGTCTACTATGGAGAGGTTTCCACACCCTTATAAGGAATGTTTCATTCCCCACTCCAACCGATACGAGATCTCACACAAATTCAATAAAACTAAGCATCGAAAATTCTCTTACGGATAAAAGCCGCTACACCGCATCCAATTGCTAAGTACACAAACTTAAGACAGACCTGCACAACATTTTGAAGACAACAAAGTCAATGAAATGAAGCTTTTCCTAATGGTAACACAAAAAGGGATTCTTCCTAAAACATAACAAAACATAGTCTCACCTTGGAAACTACTTTAACTATGTCTGAACTATTCTGATTACCACCAAACGAATCAGTCAATTCCCCAAACAAAATAGTCATAAGAGGTAGACTAAGCCCATTCCCTATGGCGCCAATCGAACCAACGATCATCAGAAGAACATCGGTCGAATCCGCAAACGAAAACAGCTTGTAAAACGGAACCGAATTCGTTTTCCCATCTCCATTTTTGTTCTTCAAATCTTGTTGGTTTCCATTCTTGTTTGAACTTTTCTCAATTCCATTTGTTCTTGATGAGCTTGGTTGATGATCTATACTATTTGAGTTTCCATCCACCCCATTCTCTATCTCCATTTTTGCAACCTAAACTCTAGTTCTTCCTACTGGAAAATAGAATGGGATATCAGAATAAACAAGTAGCTGAAAATAATTTAAAAATCTGACACCAAATTCCCCAAAAACAGAACAAAGAGGGGAAAATGAACCAGAGAAAGATCAAACAGAGTATTATCATAAGAACAGAGGAAGAACAAAAAGTTGAGATCAAAACCAGAAGAAGAAAGATTGAAAAGCATTATCCAGAAGAAATATCCAATCGAAACAACAGAAATCACCGTCGAAACAATAATGGCCAGTGGATGCTTAAGATTGCAGAAGATCAAAGCAGAGCAGTACCTGGCAAAGAAGATGAAAGTGGAGAACCACCCACTTTTAGGAGGAGACTCTTAAAAGAAAAGAGCTCTTTTGGCACTTCCCCTGTAAAGGTTTTGGGCGGAGCCTTATAAAGAACTCAACAAAGCCTGCCACTTCCTCATTTCTTGATGCCCAAGTTTTTTTTTAATGAACCCATTTCCAAAATTCAAATGTATAAAAAAAAAAAAAAAATGTAATTTAAATAAACAAAAACAACGTTCAATCTATACGACTCGAATAGATGGTTTTGTATTTAATATCTGGTGTTCGTACCGAGTTGGGACTCATCGTTTAGATAGATGGAGGTAAATGAACTCGAATGCAACTAATGGTTGTAATTTGAGGTAAATTAGGTATAACGTTCATGACTTACTCAACGTGGCACAAAACTTTGAAGCCACAATTTCTTAAGTTGGATTATATGAACTACGTGCTAGGTATGAGAGTTTATGTTACTCGGGTACATGGGACATGAGTTTTGTAATATAGACATACACTTTCATTAATGGGACTTGCAAGGTATACTTGATCATGATTGATACTGATATCATGTATAATTCATATCATTATGATGTGCATGTTGTACTCATTGTGCACGAGACAATATAGTAGATAGTTTATTGTGTTAGATGACTATATGTGAGATCCCACGTCGGTTGGAGAGGGGAACGAAAAATTCTGTACAGGGGTGTGGAAATCTCTCACTAGAAGATGCGCTTTAAGACCGTGAGGTTGATAGCGATACGTAATGGGCTAAAATGGACAATATTTGCTAACGGTGAGCTTGAGCCGTTACAAATGGTATCAGAGACAGTCACTGACTGTGTGAGGTACTAGTTGGAGTAAGACTAGATCCTATTCATAGTAAACGCGTTGTAACGGGCCAACGCGGACAATATCTACTAGTGGCGGACTTAAGCTGTTACAAATGGTATCAGAGCCAGTCACTGGACTCTCCATAATAAACGCATTTTAAAATCATGAGACTAAGGACGATACGTAACGGGTCAAAGCAGACAATATCTATATCCTATATCAACTATATTAATTTTTCCTTTATACGTACTTTGTAGCAACAGTACTCAGTGGAACAAAACCAACCTAATTTAAGTTCATTACGTGTGAACAATACGTTATAACATCAATTGTCGTCATTCAATATACAAATAAGGATTGACACTAATAGGAGGCGTGCTCCTCACAGACGCCAACGACAACAAGCTAAAAATATATTAGAGTCACGAATAAACCAATACCCTTTTATAGTTGATGATCAAATTCAAGTTTCTCACGTCGATTCACTAAGAGTTAAGACGGACATGACATCAGTAGTCATCGACCCGAAAATGGTCGTGAAATCTAACCCTAAAATGGAAAGCACATCCAACAAATCTTTGGGAATGTCAAACAAACAATCAAAAACAATACCCATTTCTTTATTATTTCCTCATAGATTCAAATCCACCAAAATAAATACAACAATCCAACATGTTTGCTTGGAAGATAAGCAAAAATTTGAGTCAGCCTGCCCTTTGACTTTTTTAGCAACAATTATTTATTTTTATTTTTTGAATTTTTTAAATTGGAAATTGAAATCTATAGAATATTACAACCAAAAACAGGCCATGCNTTTTTTTTTTTTTTTTTTTTTTTTTTTTTTTTTTTTTTTTTTTTTTTGGTGGTGGGTATGTTTGAAAACTTTAAGTTTATATACGTGAAAGTTCAAGGGATAAAAAGAAGAATATTCAACAAGTTTGACTTTTCTTGCTTCGCGACTTTTTGATATAAATTTTTAGCTACAATTTTACTAGGGGCGGCCTAAAAAGAATTCAGATGAGCGATTGAGATATTTTGATTTAAAAATATATGTATTTTGTTTTATTACGAATACAGATACGAAGATTCAAACTTTCAAGATATGGATTCATGTGAACTAATTAAATTAGTTCGTTATTTTTAATTGAAAATGGAAATTATTTGTTTAATTGATGATTACGAATACAAGTACAAACGTCCAAGATATATATATATATATATATATATATGTTTACGTGTGTGTATATATATATGTATCGATCCAAGAAATAAATAGTAGTAAATGAGAGAGAGAGATATATATTTTTTTCTCGTCTCCATCCCGCCTGCAGAAATAAGTGAGAAATTTTGCGGGGATGAAGATAATTTGCATAGTCTCCGTGGACAACTTTAAATGCAGTTCTATCGCTTTAAAAAATTAGTACTTGTAACGATCGGTGTCCAGGATTCAGAATTCGGATTCCACGCCTGATGACACGGGTCATTACAAATGGTATCAAAGCTATATCTGTCCTAGTAAGATGTGGTTAAGGGACGAACCAATGTAGAAGTCGGTGGACATGTAAGACTCGATTAATGGAAGGATACATGAAAGAATAACGACCATATTTGAATGAGAGCAATCCTAAGAAAATGATGTCTAAAAAATTGGATGGGTAATGTAACAGCTCAGGCTCACCGTTATATTGTCTTCTTTGGGGTCCCCTCAAGGCTTTAAAACGCAGTCCACCCCCTTTTGGACCCAGTGTCATCGCTGGCACACGTTTCTTTCTACAAGCGATATGGGACCCCTACCAAATCCACCCCCTTAGGGGCCAGCGTCCTTATTGGCACACCGCCTTGTGTGTACCCCCTTTGAGGAAGAGCCTCCTCGTTGGCACATCCTTCGGTGTATGACTTTGATATCATTTGTAACAGCCCATGCCCACGGCTAGCCGATACTGTCCTCTTTGGGCTTCCCCTCAAGGCTTTAAAACGCGTCTGCTAAGAAAAGGTTTCCATACACTTATAAAGTATGCTTCGTTCTCATCCCCAACAAATGTGGGATTCTTACCCGTAATAAAAGAAAAAAGTATTAATTAATTATTTGAAATTTAAAAAATAAAGTATTAATGGTGACAATTACAAATTAATTACATTAATTATAATTTTTTAGTTTATAATTTAAATATATAGGCCCTCGAAAAAGGAGTAAAATATTTATTTGGCTCCCTTCTCTCCAAATGGATCCAAATCTCTCACTTAATTACATTTCTCAAACAAATAAAAGATTCCATCACAAAAAAACACGACATAGAATCCCAATAGAACCAAACCAAATAAAAAAAAACATTAAAAATTACAAAAAAAAGGAAACATCAATAAAAACATTGAGAGCAATCCTAAGAAAATGATGTCTAAAAAATTGGATGAGTAATGTAACAGCTCAGGCTCACCGTTATATTGTTCTCTTTGGGGTCCCCTCAAGGCTTTAAAACGCAGTCCACCCCCCTTCTGAACCCAGTGTCTTCACTGGCACACGTTTCTTTCTACAAGCGATATGGGACCCCTACCAAATCCACCCCCTTAGGGGCCAGCGTCCTTATTGGCACACCGCCTTGTGTGTACCCCCTTTGAGGAAGAGCCTCCTCGTTGGCACATCCTTCGGTGTATGACTTTGATATCATTTGTAACAGCCCATGCCCACGGCTAGCCGATACTGTCCTCTTTGGGCTTCCCCTCAAGGCTTTAAAACGCGTCTGCTAAGAAAAGGTTTCCATACACTTATAAAGTATGCTTCGTTCTCATCCCCAACAAATGTGGGATTCTTACCCGTAATAAAAGAAAAAAGTATTAATTAATTATTTGAAATTTAAAAAATAAAGTATTAATGGTGACAATTACAAATTAATTACATTAATTATAATTTTTTAGTTTATAATTTAAATATATAGGCCCTCGAAAAAGGAGTAAAATATTTATTTGGCTCCCTTCTCTCCAAATGGATCCAAATCTCTCACTTAATTACATTTCTCAAACAAATAAAAGATTCCATCACAAAAAAACACGACATAGAATCCCAATAGAACCAAACCAAATAAAAAAAAACATTAAAAATTACAAAAAAAAGGAAACATCAATAAAAACAAAATGCTATTCTATGGTCTCCAAAAGTTGCATTATGCATTGTTATCTTCAATGGGGAACAAACAAATTCATTAACTAATATTATTTAATATTGGATACCCTGGTACGATTTATGATTACGAGTCCATCATTAATTCACTATGTTGGCTCTTACGAGTTTACCAATACCGACTAATCTCTAGTACCGAACCTATCTTCATTGACAAGGGTTCACATAGTATCTTATTAGTTCGTCGAAGCATGAGATCACTCACCAAATTTGTTATCAGAGTAGTTGGTAGATATAGGGACGTGTTCTAGATGCATATGATATGTAGTTGTTGAACACAACTCTTTGTGGAAAATACTCGCATACTTTATTAAGACCAATCGAGTAGAGATTTACAAGACACTCTGTAGAAACTACTACTTTGTATTGCTTGGTATTTCTTGGGATGATGAACCAAGTAGGGTGGAGGGGTATTTATACTAGATGGTAGTCAATCTATTCCTAAAATTTCTCAACGTTTTTTTTTTCTTCCTAAAATACCTAAATCATTTTCTTAAATTTATTCCTAAAATTCTAAATCATTTTATTAATATAAATAAATATACTCATACAATAGTTGGGCTTAACCCTATTGGGCTAGTGATGATATTTTAACAGTAGTGTCGTTAGGTTACAATCAACTATCTTCCAACAGTGAACTTGTCTAGATTGACAAAGAGTCTATATAATAGTGTAATAGTCGACAAGCAAAAGGGTTTCTCCCTCTTATTGTACTATATGAGGAAACGATGGTAGGGAACTGTGAAGATTATAACAAGATTATTTGAACTCGGGTGAACTCAATGATTGAGATAAACTTAGACGAAGTAGATTATTTGGACTTGAGACGAGACTTCTACGATATAAATGAGTTTAGATGAGCTGAACAAGTCTTAACCACGATATTGGTAATGTTCGATATCCTAACACGGAAAATTTAGTCTATAACCTTAAGAAGTCCTATAAGTTAGAGACATGGTAAGATTCAAAACATGATTTACGAATAATTGAGAACTTACAAGTGAACTACTTACCGAACATTCTTATGCTCATTCAAAGGGGTTGTCGGTTCTAGCATCCTTCATCTATATGATTCTATATATATATATATATATAGATAGATATATGTATGTATAGTGGAGTGGTTGAGATGTATGGGCCCTAGAGGGAATGATGACATTTATATAAAAAAAAAACAAATGCTTTGTAGAATCTCTCAACTTTTTCCACCTTTAATGGAAATGTATGTTAGAAGCATTCTAATAGACATGAAATAAATTTATTAATATCCAAACTAATAATAAAAGGAATTTAGTGTATTTTATTTTGTTTTTCGAATAACTTTTTTAGAAACCAATTTCTAAATAAGACGCCCAACACGCTTGTCTTACAGTAGTTTGTATGCTATGACACACGTATGTGCCATGAGGTAGCTCACATAGGCCAAAGGCCTAGGGATGATGTAAAGCTGACATCATGGTTCCCCCTATAGTACCGAGCCATTTTAGATCTAACAGAAGTAGATATGATTTTGACAAACGTTCATCTGGTGTCGGATTGAGACTCACGTAGAACCCCAACTTCTGAGGATTATGGCTTGAGGTCTTCTCATATCTCTTCAAGTCAGTCTATAACAATCTTTTCATCATCGTTACTTCTAATATTGCCAATGCATTGGCTTAAATTTCATGCACACTCTTCTTGATGTGTTGGATGATGCACCATCCTCCTCAGTCGCATCATCGCATCATGACTCTTGTCTATCTCGACCCTCATGTGACCGAATGGATGCCGCTCGAGTGTCACTTTTGACATATTGAACATGGGGTCACAACCTACTCTCTTCTCAGTAATGGCTACAATATTCTCCCTCATTTAAAATAGTCATCGTCCTCGATAACTTTCTTGAGGCACAACCTGATCGTGGATTATGACATTCTCTCCCACTTAATCTCGGTATCATCTTGATGATAACCAAAATGTCAAACTCGCTACTAACTAACTCATTGAAAATAATTGTGCTTCAGAATGAATATGAAAAGTACGTACTATTTCTGAGCTA
This sequence comes from Cucurbita pepo subsp. pepo, assembly GCF_002806865.2. Classification (NCBI taxonomy): domain Eukaryota; kingdom Viridiplantae; phylum Streptophyta; class Magnoliopsida; order Cucurbitales; family Cucurbitaceae; genus Cucurbita; species Cucurbita pepo. Next base: position 4,655,651 of record NC_036648.1, on the reverse strand, counting down.
TCTCATTAACGTACCTTCCCTCGGTCTCCAAGACTTAACACATGAGCACGCAAATAATAACTGCCCAACGGTTTGGACTATCCCACCTTGGGCTAACTTGCCCTTTCCAAAGATTCAGTTCGGGACTCATTGGACAAAATGTTGCAACTAGCATTGACATATCCTTGTTAAGAGGAGCACGCCCTAAATGTTGTCATCTTGGTCTCAACACACATATTCCCTGTGTCGAACATAACGATGCACCATCAGGGTGCGGCTCACAAGGCAACCGTGACATGGATTTATTGTGGCACAAAATTGTATGGTCGTGAAGTCTAAGAGATTGTACACAACTCTTTCACGTGTTGGCACTAAACTTTAGTCAACTCTTGACTTAGCCACCTCATTTGGTAAACACTACAATGATGCTCTCTCAAATCTTGTTGCAACTTCTCTCTTCATGTTGCGCACGTTCAGTGTGAGGCTCCCTTTTTGAGCAAATACTGGTCTCGACAACTCTTGTGAAGCCATCCACTTAAGCATGAGAGGATGACTCAAGGAATACATGTGTGCTCACTTTTTCGAGCAGCTTTAGAAGCAAGCAACCCATATTCTCTTGTTCTTCCTCCACTCACTCAACTCAATTTCTCTCTCTACAATGACGTCGTCCACCCTATTAACTTGCATTATACACAATCTGACACTTGGTCGATGCATGTCTCACTCGATCTCAGCTTATTTGCTTTCCACCGTTAACATTATTCCTCTTATAGTAATGATTCTTTGGAAGGAACCCTACCTATTGCCTAATTTCAGATCTTGCTTCATGACGAGTATGACTTCTTTTCAATCATATAACGTCATGATCTTGACACGCTCATGATAAGTCTTAAGAGAATCTCAAGCCCCATTACTATATTTTGTCCAACTTGCGACCTTGTCGAACCTTAAGTGAGGTTCTCCATCATCGATCAAACATAACTCATACAGAAACTAAGCTTATGTGTATGTTCACTCGTTGCAACTCTAGCTGACTGCCACTACTCTAAAGCCAAGTCCTTCGGCATGATCTTGTCGCTATACTAGGCTAAGGTCCTTCAAATGCAATGTTACATCTCATCTCATCATCTTGAATCTCAATGATATGGTTCACACTTCATGATGATCTCTAAGTCCTGAGATGTCAATGCCCTTCGCGGTTTGCTCGAACATGCTTATCGAAAATCAACTTATGAGTCAACTGGGACATCCCAAACATCCATTAATCGGGGTACTATTGAAAAAGGTACTCTTTCATTTCCATGTCGGATCATATATGAATACCATAATGGAGAGCGGCCCATGTACTAACCTGTGAATCATGAGCATGGGCGCAATGTCGGCACACTCAAGACATCAAACACTCTCCTCGAAAATCTATTTCTAAAGGAATATGCTCAAGATACTCGTCTTGCAATACTGCCCACACCATGACACAAGTGTGTGCTATGGAATAGCTCACATAGGTCATAGACATAATTTTGAGGTATATTAGGTTTTGCGAAGTTAAAATAATTTTGATGAACAGTCATATGACCACGTGGAGTATTCGTCTAGTATCTGGTTGACACAAAATTTGGCGAGCCTTCATCTTTCATATAGACGAACCTAAATCCAAAGCCGCATATTAAAACTCATGTTAGTAACTCTGATTTTTTAGGTTATGGCTTGGGGCCTAACTAACATGTTTCGAGTGTATTTTTTTGACACTTTTGTTGCTACCCTTGCCTCTAATGTGGACGAGGCACGGTCCTTCTATATCATATCATGAAACTTGTCTGTCTCGATCCTTATGTGGTCAAATGGGTGCCACCCGCATGTCGCCTTCAGATTGACTTCACATGGAGGTCACAACATTTTTTTTTCTTGATTACAAACTAGACGATATAACAACTTAGTTCTTATCATGAAAATTTTCATCAAAACTAAGCGATCATTTTTATTACGCAACGACTTAGTTCTTTATGTTTATAAAGTCATTCATACACTAATCAATTTATCGGTATTGTAACAGTCCAAGCTCATCGCTATTAGATATTGTTCGTTTTGTCCCATTACATATCGTTGTAAGTCTCACAGTTTTAAAACTCATCTCCGAGGGAGAAGTTTCCAAACCTAAAATACCTCATTCTTGGAAGTTTTGGTCCCAATTTTCTTATTCTCAAACTTCTCACCAAACGTATCATACCCGATCTTAGTTCTGAGGTTTGAATCCTACTTTTCCGAGCTGAATTTAAAAGAAAAGAGAAGAAAAACAAGATTCAATTAATAACCGAAAGAATAGAGACTTATACTATTTAGTCTTATATATGTGTTTGTCAACTTGAATATAGTTCAACTAGTTATTAAGATGTTATAGCTTTTGATTAGTTTCGAGTCCTATAATGACTCATGCCCACGATTCAAAATCTAGATTTGGCACCTGATAGCTTCGATATTTCCTTACATCCCCTACGACATGGTCGTGTTACTAACTCATCGTTTCTAAGAGTGAAAACTATTCCCACAAACCAACACAAGTTCTTCCAGCATGTTTTGTCGTCACTCACATGCATCCTAGAAAACTTCCCACGAAGGTCGCCTAGCATAGAGTTGTTACAAGCAAGAGTCATCTCTACTGCCTTTTTTCTTCTTTCATATGAGGATCAAAGGGAAAGGGGTAATTATTGACTGTTTTCATCCTCAGAATAGCACAAAAAATAATTCCCTTCTTGGTATCCATAGGAATCTACTGGAGCTCCTATGATTGGGCCACCGAAAAAACAAAAAGTGGATCTTATTGGTGTAGGTAGTAACTTTCAATTCTTCTATGTCTTAGTTATTCTATCTTAAGGATCACTCTCATTCANAACCAACACAAGTTCTTCCAGCATGTTTTGTCGTCACTCACATTCATCCTAGAAAACTTCCCACGAAGGTCGCCTAACATAGAGTTGTTACAAGCAAGAGTCATCTCTACTACCTTTTTTCTTCTTTCATATGAGGATCAAAGGGAAAGGGGTAATTATTGACTGTTTTCATCCTCAGAATAGCACAAAAAATAATTCCCTTCTTGGTATCCATAGGAATCTACTGGAGCTCCTATGATTGGGCCACCGAAAAAACAAAAAGTGGATCTTATTGGTGTAGGTAGTAACTTTCAATTCTTCTATGTCTTAGTTATTCTATCTTAAGGATCACTCTCATTCAGATGTGATCTTCAATTCATTCACGTACCCCTCCTTTACTCGGGTGTCATAAGTCCTCTCCCGGTAAACTATATATATATATATATATATATATATATATATATATATATATATATATATATATATAAACTAATAGTTGTTATTTAAATTATAGTTAAATATTATATTTATTTTATTCAATCACTTGATCAAGCCGGCAATGATGATAGGATGAGAATGTTGGTTGCATGATGGTTTTCACATATAATATCTATTGTGACGCTATATAAAAATAAAAATAAAATAAAAATAAAATAAAAGAAAAGAAAAAGAAAAAAAAGTCAATTTTATAAATTTTGTTTAATTAATAAAATACTGATAGTTGCCATTATTATTATTTAATCCAAATTATTTGTAATTAAAATAATATCGAGGGGCATTTTTCAAATTTTACTAAGCTTGGGGACCACTTTTTAAAATTATAATTAAAGTATAAAAATTATACGGCAATATTTTTTTTTTAATAAAACTTATTTGTTTAGAATTTGACTTGACTAAAAGTATTTTTAAATGGGGAATTATTATTTAAGAAAAAAAAAATCATGAACAATTTTTATTTCCATTTTTTTTAAATTAATAAAGTTTGAAAATTATTTTTTATATTTTAAAAATTTTCTAAGATTAGAATTTTATTTATTTATTTATTTATTTATGTAATAAAGAATATTATTAGTCAACAACTATAGGAAGCAAATTGTGACCCACACCGATCAGGGAGGAGATTACCCGTTTAGACCGAGAATGGGGGAGAGAGTGGGAAATATTTGTTCCCCGTTAGATAAAATGGGTCTGATACGAAATTATATTTTATGTCTCGATTCCCACCCAATTTCCACCCCGCTTAGTATAAATATATTTTCAATATATATAAGAATTATTTTTATAATTTTTTAATAAAAATTACCTGGAATTTTAAAATAACTATATTTTTTAAAAAAGAATAATAAATGAGAAAAAATTACTCATGGGGAATCCCCGCTCGTATCCTTGCAAAAATAAATAGAAAATTTTGTGAGGATGAGAAATGAAATAGGTGGTGGGGATGGGGACGGAGAAGGCTTCCCGTCCCTTCCCTGTGAACATCTCAACCTAAAAGCTAGTTTAGGAGAGTGCCTATGACTTAGTAACGACCCTTCTAGTCATGTGATAAGTTTTGTTCATCAACATAAGTAAGCAAATAAAACTTCAAATATTTGACATATGAGCCTACAAACTCGGTGCTTATATTCTTATACTCATTTTTAGATGATGATAGAGCTGCTTGATCGGAGATGATAGCATGATCGATTTGAGGATTTTAGGGATCAAATATAACTTTGAATCTAATTTTTACTTAGTTGTGGTCAATTAGAGGATTTTACTGTATATGTTTTTCAATGTCAATATCGTCCCTAGTGTCATGTATAAACTTCATGCGTGTTTTCAAATGGATCTTAATGCTTTATCACTATAAAATCTACACGTTATTAGTGATGGTTTGTCATTCAAGAACATCGAAAATCAAGTCACACAATCACGGCCCCTGAATAGGATCATTGGATTATAAACCCATCCTGAGCGGGGGTGAGAGATCACAAAGGTATACTTAGAGCTAGCGCGCACGAGGTCGCACCCCTAACTTTTTTACTCATATTCAAAGAGATGTACCATAATGTCCTATGACATGTGACGATGTTGCGTTTCAACCCAGGACACCAATTATTCAATCTCGAGATAATTCACCCAGATCTATGTTATGTCATCCAATAGATCCACAACACCAAAAAAAAGGTGAGCAACCAACAAACTCAGGATACCAATCCAATTAGCTAAGGTTTTCACATCGTAAAGACCTATTAAAAAATTTGAACTAAAACATCTGTATGTCAACTGAAACTGTGACGACTATCTGTCAAGAGTATGACACAGGTTAGTTGCTTATGTTTTGGACCACAAGCAATTTGATCATGTTTTAGGTCGGGTCACAAGCTAGTTGATCACTACTTGCAAATTCGAATAGAGGTTCAAACTACTTGTCCTATCTTGAATAGGGTCGTAAGCTACTTAGTTCTTATTTTAGCGGAGTTGGGTCCCTCAATTATATTTTTGTCGTGTACGTCACACATCTAAAATTGAATAATATGAATTATATTCCACCTGTCATAGTCTTTGTATATCAAAGTCATTAGTGGAAAAAACATAGAAAGTGAGGTAGTTTGGGATTAAGGATAAGCTATTCATCCAAATTCGATGGATTGAATTCACACGGACTTCAAAAACGACTTCAATGTAGTTAATAAATTTAACGTTTTCAAATTCAAAAAGTAATGTTTTATTAACGGACCTCTACTACGATGGTATAATATTGTCTACTTTGGAGATTTTTTTCTTAATCAGTTGATATAGAACTTTTGAACATACGATCTTCTTCTTACTATATCAACATACGGGCTGTAAAAATCTTTTGAATCAATTCAAAATTTTGAGTTGGTCGGATTAGATTGTCCAGTTGTTATTTTTTTAATTATTTAAAAAATCATACTTATCCACACATTAATAACTAAAATTTTATAAAGTTCAAATATCAAACATTTATGATTACAACACATCACTAACATCAGTTACAAACGTTAAATATTCTTATCTTTTTAAAACTAGAGTAGAGTTGGGTTCATTAGGTCAACGATTGTCATAAATAGTAGTAAATAGTTATGTACAGTAAAAGCTACGGATAGAAGGGTAGATAGTTATATCCGGTAAAGGTAAAGGGTTATGAAAATCCACGAGAAGCAACCGGCCGTATTGTCTGCGCCAACTGCCATTTAGCTAATAAGCCCGTGGATATCGAGGTTCCACAAGCGGTACTTCCTGATACTGTATTTGAAGCAGTTGTTCGAATTCCTTATGATATGCAACTGAAACAAGTTCTTGCGAATGGGAAAAGGGGCGGTTTGAATGTGGGGGCTGTTCTTATTTTACCCGAAGGGTTTGAATTAGCCCCCCCCGATCGTATTTCTCCCGAGATTAAAGAAAAGATGGGCAATCTGTCTTTTCAGAGCTATCGTCCCACTAAAAAAAATATTCTTGTGATAGGGCCCGTTCCTGGTCAGAAATATAGTGAAATCACCTTTCCTATTCTTTCCCCNATTTATGTTTAGAGTGAACAATATCATACCATTGTGGAGGTCCGTGATTCCTAACATAACCGACCCAAATTTTCAATTTTTCGAAAATTCAACGAACCCATAAACAAATCTAATCCAACCAAATTTTTATGGTATGAGTTTAATAATCTTGGTCAAGTTATCTATCGAGTTATATGAACACTGTAGTTATTAACTTTACGAAGTACTTGAATCCATTCATATTTGAATACAACTCGGAAAAATATATTTATTATAATACTTTTGGAATAATAATTTAAGCAAAAAACAATTTAAATTTAAATTTTAATGGATATAAAGAATGAAATTTAAATTTAAATTTAAATTTTAAAATAATTTAGAAAATGGCATACCAGCTTGTTTGGGAGTCACGCCGATCTCACCCTCCCTATATATATATATATATATATATATATATATATATATATATATGGCTAAGCAGAGGTTTGAGAATGTACTTTATCCGTAGTCATCAATACAAAACCTTTTTGGCCAATATTCTTTTATCTATCCTGTTCTTTGTTCTTTGTGTTCGGATAGAGTGTGTGCTCTGTTGTGCGATCTTAACAACCTCCGTTAAAATTAGGTTTTTTTAAAAAAAAAAAAAAATCAAAACCAAACCATTAGACTTTATGTTCAAAGTGGACAATATCATACCACTGTGGAGGTATGTGATTCCTAACATAACCGATCCAAATTTTCAATTTTTCGAAAATTCAACCAACCCAAAAAAAAAATCTAATCCAATCAAATTTTTATGGTTTGAGTTTAATAATCTTAGTCAAATTATCTATCGAGTTACATGAACACCTCAGTTATTAACTTTACGTTCTTAAATCCGTTCATATTCGAATACAACTCGAAAAATACATTTATTATAATACTTTTGGAATAATAATTTAAGCAAAAACAATTTAAATTTAAATTTTAATGGATATAAAGAATGAAATTTAAATTTAAATTTAGATTTTAAAATAATTTAGAAAATGCCATACCAGCTTGTTTGGGAGTCACGCCGATCTCACCCTCCCCCTCCTTTTTGACCTTCTAGAAGAACCCCTTTTGGAGACGTGTCAAATACAAACTCTTACTTTCACACTTTTTTTTAATATTATATTATATTATTTTATAATTATAATTTAATAATTAATATTATCTTTTAAATTAATTTGAAAGCTTTTGAAATTATTGTTATTATTTCCATCACGTGTGCATGTTGATTATTCATTTCTTACGGAGCAAGTAAGTACATTATTTGCCTACATTAAATTTTTAATAAATAAATAAAAAAAAACATGCTGCTTAAATAAATAAACTTAATTAATCATACATTTAGATTAAATAATTAAATTAGTCAAAAAAAAAATTATAACAATTAATTAATAAATGGATTTCTTTGCTTGACTAAAATTAATTCAACCCCAAAACAATTTTTTTTTATTTTTTATAGAAAAAAATATAATATTATGAATTGAAAATGAAGAATTTCTATGTATTAATAAAATTTTATAAAAGGTTTTAATAGACAATAAAAAAAAATGTTTATATTGTTGACCGTGGCCCAATAAGGTTCCGATGTGGGAGCACTAACATCTTTTTTTGTAAGGATGGGTTTTCTTAGACGGTGTCGTTTTGAGCTGTCGCCAATTATTTGTTTGATTGTCATTCATTCATATCTCTCTGTGCCAAAGTGGGAGACATAATCATATTTTAGATTTTTTTTTTTTAATTATTAACTTATTTTTAAAATAAATTATTTTCAACACTGTTATCGATGTCCTCGTTTAATAAACGAGTCTATAAAACCTAAAATTTAGGGTTCCGATACCAATGACAATAACCCTTCTTTTAGGACTTAACCTAAAACGGCATGACTCGTTGAATTAGTATAAAAATATTTAATATCGACTAAAATGCATACCTAGGTTAGTTATAATTGACTCCTTCCTTTAAAAGTTAGTGGCCGATCTTCTAGAGCCCCGTCACAGTAATTACATATCATTATAAACATGAGAGGGGGGACTCCGTGCCTAAACTAGCTAAGAAATGACACGGACTTGTATAATTGACTCATCGCTACTAGAGGTTCATTCGCAATTTTCTAGCCGTCTCATTAGAGTAATTAACTTGATAACGTGAAAAGATACAATCATAACTATGGAGGAGTGTTTCCGTGCCTTAACTAACTAAGTCTAAACATGAGAATCATCATGCGACGTTATTCAAGCGAAAAATAACTTTCTAGAAGTAACATTGTTCCATGGCTTCCACCGTAGCTACCGATCAAGATAACATCATGCATAAGGTCCCATGATTTTCATACATAACGTCGAGCTAAATCTGAGTCGCGACCGGGAAAAGTCACGCGCGGTGCACGTGTCAAGCTGACGGAGGACACACGTATACGCCCCAGTCGAGACGGGGGCATACAGGTCAGGTTGTGGGTCTCGAATCGACGCGCGGCCAGGCCTTGCGCTTTCAATCGAATGTTGGGCCGTTAATGATTGGGCTGGACTCCTGCAAGTTGAAATAGGTTGCTATGGGTCTTGAGCTGGGCCGAAGCGAAGTGGGCTGCACAGTTGGGCTTACTCCTTAAGACGACGCGATAACGTTGCATGCTTTAACATTGGTTTTATTTACGTATTTCAAATTAATATATAAAGAAGAAACTACTAGGGGGAAAACTCCATGTACTTTGCAAGCACACCTCTTAACCACTCGGCCAAAGCACCATGTACTTTGCAAGCACACATCTTAACCATTCGGTCAAAGCAACACATTGTTACTATAATATAAGTCTAAGCTATACAAAAATTTGAAAGTTACAAATGTCTAATTAATTCTACATTTAAATAATTTATGCTATAATACCCGCGTACTCTCTACGGCCCAACTCGGGCGTGCGTGAGCCGTGGCGGCCAACCTGGTCCGCGGCGGTCTGGTCTAACTGGACCAGGGGGTTTTTGCTTCTTTTGCGTAAATTCTCCGTTTTAACTTCGATTTTGGTGTCGTTTTCATCTATTTCCACCATTTTTATGAATGTAGGACCCAATTGAAGAGTTTAACAAATTTTGGAGTTTGTTTGAGGACGTAAACTCGAACAAAAAGTGTCACGCTTTCCAGATAAGTGGCACCTCGGAACCTTGGATTTAGCTATGCTCATAGTATGCATGAAATTATGATATAAGAAGTATGTTTTAGGAGTTTGAGCATAGAATGAGTTGAGATGACACATGTTGAATGTGATTATGTATGTTTGCTGAAACGTTACTAAAATGCGTATGCACTACCTTATGAACTGAGATTCATGACTAGCGTTCCAGGATTAGATCATTATGTTATGCCTCCGTCACATATGTTACAATATTAGCGGTTAGTCGGGGACGTTTAGGGGTTCGCCAACTAACCCCTAATCGTAAACCTAACTCGTCAGGGGGTCCGCGTAACTATAAAACTAGTCATTTTATTGTTGATGGTACCTTGTGGGGACTTGAAGTTTGCTGGTTAATTTTCTATTAGTGAACCTCTCACGAATGATAGGGGTCCACGTTGGTACGTTGGGATTTATGCCCTAAAGCCTCATAATTAATTATTTAGTTTTTAACAATAAATTTTATTATTTTATTTGTAATGTAATTGTTATCCATGGTATGAAAATCCAAGGTAATTAATGTAATCTTGAAGAGTATGTGGTTGACATATAAGAGGATCTTGTTCAAGTAATAACCTAAAGAGTCTATAGGATATGGATAAGGTTGGGTGCCTTATCCTGGTAACACTATTGATATGACCTACTTTGTAATCGTTACAAATGATTTGATTCAAATCGTTTATGTGGAGACATGTAAGTGGGGTATCCTATACAATGAAGTTGTATAAGACTGAACCAAAAAATATTTAATCTGTCTTAATAAATTTGTTAATTGAGAAGATTAACATTTCACATGATGATCATATGCGACTCGATCTTAATCGTGAGTGAGTTATGAACTCCTGCCTACGAGGGCTTGTCCTCTAATTTACATGGGTGAGAATGACTCTTTTAGCCGATTCAATATGCCTACCATTTTGAAGACTTGACCAAATAGGGAATTGAGAACATAATATCATAAGATGGAATTCACTCATTTACATATAAAGAAAGTAGATAAGTTGTTCTATTGAGTACTGATTCAAGGACTTGAACAATGGGCCCCACCCTCTCATTGGCCCGCGAGGGACTTAGTTTATGATTGGATTATAAACAAATTGTTCATTAGTGAATCAACAGTACTTAAGGTGAAAGATGTAATTACAGGGGTAAAACGAACTTTTGACCCAGTTGTAATTATGAACAACTCGTGAATGATCGACTTGCTTGTAATTGTTATATCAATGGACATAACTTGTCCTACAGTGTATAAGAGTGCACCTCTAGATTTATAGTGGAGCGACTTATAGTTAATTAATGGAAATTGATTAATTAAAAAGTTTAATTAATTAATTTTGTATATTTGGAGCTTATAATATGTAGTACATAAGGTCCCCTTGCTAGTTCATAGTAACGCTAAAAGATTCAATTTATTTGAAAGAAAATTTAAAGTGTTCAAATTGATATTTTAGTATATTATATATATTAAATATAAAGGAAAAAATAAATTTAATTTAAACCGTCAAATTAATATTTAATATATTAGATATATTGAATAAATAGAGAAAATATATTTAATTTGAAGGTTCAAATTACTATGTAATATATTAAATATAATTAAAGAAAAATATATATTAATTTGAAGGATTCACATTAATATTTAATATATTAGATATATTAAATAAAAAATATATTTATTGTATTTGATACCATTAAATATCAAATCAATTAATGTATACATTAAATAAAAATATATTTGAAATTTGAATAAGATTCAAATTAGTTAAATATATATTATAATATCTTATAATATCTAAGTATGATTTGTATAAGGTATTATATTATAATATATTAAATATGCAAATATATTATTGGGCAAATATTCTTTAGGAGTCCCTATAAATAGGACCACCGGATTGAGCCAAAGAGATACGATTTCTCTCACCCTCTGGAGATGGAGAATGAAATTACATCTCCAGAGAATTCTCGAAACTCTTTCTTCTTCTCCAATTCCTTTGGGATTTTCCTTCAAGAGGCTCCTACAAGCCTTGGTCTTGTGTTCGAGTCATAGCAAGGAAGATCTTGTGGAATGTTGAAGAACTTCTACATGGTTGGAATACTCCGAGGAGTCTTGCAAGCTAGGGTTTCTACAAAGGTAGAGTTCTTACTCTCGTATTTATTGCTTTTCTTTTAATTCATAATAAAATCAAAACGGTTCCCAATGCTTCCACTACATGGATGAAGAGTTCATTCCCTTCACGTACATTAAAGTTGGTCGAGAATTACTGTTCATGGATATGATATTAGCAGTTATCTAGGGATGATTAGGGGTTGCCAACTAACTTCTAATCGTAAACCTGACTCGATTGTCAGGGGTCTGACCATTTTATTGTTGATCGTACCTTGTAGGGACTTAAAGGAAGTTGCCAGTTAGTTTCCTTTAAGTGAACCTGCCACAAGTGGCAGGGGTCTATTACACTTGAGAGTTGGTCGATTCTTAGAATGCATGAACCTGAGCACCGAGATCGCGCCTCGAGTGCTTTGAGATATGATGACGATGATGAGAGACTAGTAGAAACGACTGACCAGGAGACCTAGAGAACCTAAGAATATTTCGAGGGCTGGAGGTCAAGTTAGGACAATAAACCAAGAGAGTAGAGTGAGAAATCTTAGGGTGTAATCTAGGAAGAAGCATATACGGGAGAACGAATCCCAATAGGAGAATAAGATACCGAAGGTAGGAACAAGATTAATAAGACTTAATAACGAAATATGAACTACCAGCAAACTCATCCTGTGGCAGGGGTCTACAGTGGTACACTTGAGAGTTGGTCGATTCTTAGAATGCATGAACCCTGAGCACCGAGGTCGCGCCTCGAGAGCTTTGAGATATGATGACGATGATGAGAGACTAGCAGAAACAACTAACCAGGAGACCTAGAGAACCTAAGAATATTCCGAGGGCTAGAGGTCCAGATAAGACCATAAACCAAGAGAGTAGAGTGAGAAATCTTAGGGTGTAATCTAGGAAGAAGCCTATACGGGAGAACGAATCCCAATAGGAGAATAAGATACCGTGTAACGACCCGAAATTTTCTACTTAATTTAAGGTCGCTACTGTATACATACCATAAACATTGAATGCGAAAGACTTCATTTAAATTCCATAAAACATAATCTTTATCTTAAAACACAACCATGGACTTACATGTTTCGAAAACATCTTTAAAACGACACAACAAAAGACTAAATAAAATGAATAAGAGTTTAAGTTAAAAACATCCTATTCTAATCTAAGACTAAGAAAATAAATACCACTACCCTATGTATGTGCTATGGTCTCGAGTTGCGATGTCGTCGTCACCCGTATAGGAATGTCTTGACTTAACCTGAAAAATGTAGTAGCACATGGCTTGAGTATTTAAAGAAATACTCAGTAAGTGACCCCACTATTGGGGTTAAATGCAACAATCACATGCAA
>NC_036648.1:4634743-4638053 GCF_002806865.2 Cucurbita pepo subsp. pepo | reverse complement strand
GTTTCGAAAACATCTTTAAAACGACACAACAAAAGACTAAATAAAATGAATAAGAGTTTAAGTTAAAAACATCCTATTCTAATCTAAGACTAAGAAAATAAATACCACTACCCTATGTATGTGCTATGGTCTCGAGTTGCGATGTCGTCGTCACCCGTATAGGAATGTCTTGACTTAACCTGAAAAATGTAGTAGCACATGGCTTGAGTATTTAAAGAAATACTCAGTAAGTGACCCCACTATTGGGGTTAAATGCAACAATCACATGCAACGAAATGATGGAACCTATCTTTCGTTTCGTTCGTTTCGTTTTCCCTACGATGTTGTCCTAACGGATAATTTTGGACGTGTACCATATACTCTACCATAGCCCATACGTGCGAGTATGGGCTCACTAGCTAGTTCGCACACCACTGGGCCACCTTCCTTATCTGGTGGGCATACTCTGGAAGCCCCTTAGGTCGGACACCCGCTAGAACTAGTAACCGTCACGGCAGCGCTATGCAAAGCATAACGATCAGGGTCCTGCCATTGGATGTACACTGGTGCACCCCAAGGGGACACGCTAGATCGAATGAAGCCTTTATCTAATAGGTCTTACAGTTGTGATTTAAGTTCTTTTAGTTCTGCTGGTGTCATGCGGTACAGGGCCTTAGAGATGGGTCCCGTTCCTTGTTCCAGTTCTATTCCAAAGTCTACCTCTCGCAATGGCTGGATTCCTGAGAGGTCCTCCGGGAAGACATCCATAAATTCGTTTACGATGGATACTGTATCTATTGGTTTTTTCTTTCCTTCTGTGTTTACTGCACAGGCTAGAAACACCCACCCCCCTTGTTGTACCAGGTGTCTCGCTTTCATCATCGATATTATTTTTGGGGTGGTGCCTGTGAAGGTCCCGTTAAACTTAAAGGTAAGTCCGTTTGGAGGTGTGAATATCACCTCTTTCTTATGGCAGTGTATGCTAGCAAAGTTTTCGGCTAGCCAGTCCATTCCTTGTATGACGTCAAAATCCGTCATATCCACTACTTTTAAGTCTACGTGGATGGTTTGTCCAGCTATTGTCCGTCTTTTACTCTATTTTTCCTAACTAAGTCTACCCTTGCTGGGGTACCGACCGACAATACATGCATTAAGGGTTCTACTACGAACCCTGCTTATTTAACAAATGGTAAAGAAACAAACGAATGGGTAGAACAAAAATCAAACAATGTCAACGCAAAGTGTCCTAGTATAGAAAGCGTACCCGTCACCACGATGCCAGACGTTCCCACCTCTTTACTGGTCGTTGCATATGCCCTGGTGTGTGGGCGGGTTTGTATGGTGGGCTCTCGAATGACCGATCCTTTAAGGGGTTCCCTTGGATTTCTCGAGCTCCTTATAGGGTAAGTTCTGGCCAAATGACCTGCATGACCACAGATATAACACATACCTGAGCCCGTCAAACATCTCCCAACATGTTGTTTTCCACAGTCACGGCACAGGGGCTTCTCCAGTGTTAGGTATCGGGCTATTGGGGGTGGAGCAGGTGACCTACTCTGATATCGAGGTCTCTAGAGCGGTGGTTGGAATTCTGTGGATTCGACCTCGACAGGGCGTTTCCTCCCTGTGACAACCGTTGGCACCGTTTTTTTCTCCTCCGGGGGTTCCTCTAGGGCCTTGGCAGTCCTTAGGGCCTCTTCATAGGTTTTTGGGTTAAAAGCCTCCAACATGCAGTGGGTCTTCGGGTTCAATCCCAACAAAAATTTTTCCGTCTGTTTCTCTTCAGTGTCAGCTAATGAGGGTGCAAACCTTCTTAATCTCATGAATTCCTGATCATACTGATCCACCGTGCGATCACCTTGGGTTAAATGGTTAAACTCTTGTCGTTTCTTTATACGGGTTTCCTTTGGATAATAATATGTCAGAAAGGCTTCCTTAAAGGTTTCCCACGTAGTAATCCTCTCACCCGGGTTGATGCTCTATTTATTATCTGACCACCACACTTCTGCATCTTTTTGTAATACATACGTCGCACACGCCACCTTATGTTCATCAGGGCATCTCATTGATTCAAAGGTTGTTTCCATGTTTGCGATCCACATCTGAGCCGCTGTGGGATCTTCCTTTGAACCGACAAAAGGACGAGGGTTATACCGTCTGAAATCCTTTAACCAACTCGCACCCCTATCTGGGTGTGGGATGTTGGCCGGTTGTATAGCTACCGCATCCACCGGTTGCGTGGCCGCCGCGTTGGCTGGTTGCGTGGCCACCGCGTTGGCTGGTTGCGTGGCCATTGCCGCGACTTGTTGCGTAGCTAACAACGTGAATTGTTGTGTGGCTAGCATGGTTTGCATTGTCGTTTGAAGGGATTCCAATATTAACCTTGTGGCGGGGTCTAACCTGGCCTTTGATGCAGCTTGAGGGGGCGGTGCGTATTCAGGAGGGGGTACAGCTTTTGGGGGATATGCATATTCAGGAGGTGGTACAGTTTGTGGGGGAGGTGCGTTTTCAGGTGGTGGTACAGCTTGTGGGGGAGGTGCATATTCAGGAGGTGGTACAAACGCATATGGTCTAATAGTCGACCCCTCTTGGGAAGAGCTTCTATCGGCTTCTCCTCTTCCCCCTCTCCTAATGGGAGGTCGTCCTCTCCCTCTCCTACCTCTTCTACGTCCTCTGTGCGGCATGGTTCTAGAAACCAAGAAAATGATTCTAGCTAAGTTTATGATTTACTTATAACATTCCCTACATCCTACCTTGTAATTCATATAGAAGAAAACATAAATATCATAACGTAAAGACATGCATCACATCAGATCACATCACAACACATTTTCATAAAGTATCATGTCATGCATCATTTAAAGCCAATCACATTAAATATATCACAAAGATCATACATCCCTCATTCTACATAAGGTATACCTGGCAACGACGAGGCATCGGTAATTAGACCGTGGAACATGCCAAGCCTACGCTGTAGGTTAGTCTACAAGATCTAAAACCTAGAGCTCCGATACCAACTGTAACGACCCTAAATTTTACCTATTTAATCTAAGGTCATTACTATACCTTGAAATGCGGAATATACATTACATGGGCCCTGTTCATAAATGCGACTTACACTCGCCTTTTATTACCTCGTGAAAGAGAAAATGATTACAAGGGAAAGAAAGGAAAATAATATTATTGAAATAAAGGAAAAGGAACAAAACCAAAATGAATGTCTTATACTACCCTATGGTTTATTATGCAAATACAATTCAACCTATACTAACCTATACTAATGATGCAAACCGAATTCAACCTAGACTATGAAATGGAAAAACAACTA
>NC_036648.1:4628664-4629640 GCF_002806865.2 Cucurbita pepo subsp. pepo | reverse complement strand
CTCCACGGTGCTTTCGCTTTCGGACTAATAGGTTTCATGTCAATAGGAGAATAAGATACCGGACTTAGGAACAAGATTAATTGTTTGTTCTCATGTAAAAACTTTAGAAACGGAGGTAAATCTTGCCTGCTAGGCAAGAGGATAGCAAGTTACAAATTCTGTGCGCGGTAGGACATGTATTTCGATTACTATGAAATTCATAAATGAAGTAGTTAATGGTGGGGTTACCATTATCCTTTTTGCACAAGGAGATTTTTTTACTCGTTGGTGTCAATTAGGCGTGGTCTGTGGACTTTTGTTGCTCTCCACGGTGCCACGGTGCTTTCGCTTTCGGACTAATAGGTTTCATGTCAATAGGAGAATAAGATACCGGACTTAGGAACAAGATTAATAAGACTGAATAAAACTCTACAACTTTTTAGTGGTCTTTTCTCTTTTTTTTTATCAACATGAGATTTGAACTCTGGCGTGTACTTAGCAGGCACACGCCTTAACCACTCGGCCAAAGCGACACATGTTTTTAGCAATAGAGGTCTAAGCTATACACAAATTTCAAAGTCAAACGTTCTCATTAACAAAGAAATGAGAAATAAAGAAAAAACAATAATAGAAATCGTCGCCTGAGAGATTCAAACTCTCGCAAGGAAACCCCATGTACTTAGCAGGCACACGCCTGAACCACTCGGCCAAAGCGACACATGTTTTTGGTAATAGAGGTCTAAGCTATACAAAAATTTTAAAGTCAAACGTTCTCATTAACAAAGAAATGAGAAATAAAGAAAAAGCAATTATAGAAATCGTCGCCTGAGAGATTCAAACTCTTGCGGGGATACCCCATGTACTTAGCACGCACACGCCTTAACCACTCGGCCAAAGCGACACATGTTTTTGGCAATAGAGGTCTAAGCTATACAAAAATTTTAAAGTCAAACGTTCTCATTAACAAAGAAATGAGAAATAAAGAAAAAACAATTAT
>NC_036648.1:4625577-4626770 GCF_002806865.2 Cucurbita pepo subsp. pepo | reverse complement strand
CACCTTATGTTCATCAGGGCATCTCATTGATTCAAAGGTTGTTTCCATGTTTGCGATCCACATCTGAGCCGCTGTGGGATCTTCCTTTGAACCGACAAAAGGACGAGGGTTATACCGTCTGAAATCCTTTAACCAACTCGCACCCCTATCTGGGTGTGGGATGTTGGCCGGTTGTATAGCTACCGCATCCACCGGTTGCGTGGCCGCCGCGTTGGCTGGTTGCGTGGCCACCGCGTTGGCTGGTTGCGTGGCCATTGCCGCGACTTGTTGCGTAGCTAACAACGTGAATTGTTGTGTGGCTAGCATGGTTTGCATTGTCGTTTGAAGGGATTCCAATATTAACCTTGTGGCGGGGTCTAACCTGGCCTTTGATGCAGCTTGAGGGGGCGGTGCGTATTCAGGAGGGGGTACAGCTTTTGGGGGATATGCATATTCAGGAGGTGGTACAGTTTGTGGGGGAGGTGCGTTTTCAGGTGGTGGTACAGCTTGTGGGGGAGGTGCATATTCAGGAGGTGGTACAAACGCATATGGTCTAATAGTCGACCCCTCTTGGGAAGAGCTTCTATCGGCTTCTCCTCTTCCCCCTCTCCTAATGGGAGGTCGTCCTCTCCCTCTCCTACCTCTTCTACGTCCTCTGTGCGGCATGGTTCTAGAAACCAAGAAAATGATTCTAGCTAAGTTTATGATTTACTTATAACATTCCCTACATCCTACCTTGTAATTCATATAGAAGAAAACATAAATATCATAACGTAAAGACATGCATCACATCAGATCACATCACAACACATTTTCATAAAGTATCATGTCATGCATCATTTAAAGCCAATCACATTAAATATATCACAAAGATCATACATCCCTCATTCTACATAAGGTATACCTGGCAACGACGAGGCATCGGTAATTAGACCGTGGAACATGCCAAGCCTACGCTGTAGGTTAGTCTACAAGATCTAAAACCTAGAGCTCCGATACCAACTGTAACGACCCTAAATTTTACCTATTTAATCTAAGGTCATTACTATACCTTGAAATGCGGAATATACATTACATGGGCCCTGTTCATAAATGCGACTTACACTCGCCTTTTATTACCTCGTGAAAGAGAAAATGATTACAAGGGAAAGAAAGGAAAATAATATTATTGAAATAAAGGAAAAGGAACAAAACCAAAATGAATGTCTTATACT
>NC_036648.1:4616207-4620028 GCF_002806865.2 Cucurbita pepo subsp. pepo | reverse complement strand
AATAGAGGTCTAAGCTATACAAAAATTTCAAAGTCAAACGTTCTCATTAACAAAGAAATGAGAAATAAAGAAAAAACAATTATAAAAATCGTCGCCTGAGAGATTCGAACTCTCGCGGGGAAACCCCATGTACTTAGCAGGCACACGCCTTAACCACTCGGCCAAAGCGACACATGTTTTTGGCAATAGAGGTCTAAGCTATACAAAAATTTCAAAGTCAAACGTTCTCATTAACAAAGAAATGAGAAATAAAGAAAAAACAATTATAGAAATCGTCGCCTGAGAGATTCGAACTCTCGCGGGGAAACCCCATGTACTTAGTGTCACAATCGCACTCTTGATGGCAGCGGACTTGTGATTGTGCGGCACTCACTTTCCAACGACAAGTGAGCTAAGCCAATTCATTCTTACGTCGCCTACGGCCAAGCGACGTATGCTCGAGCCTCTGGCCTCGGTTTAAGAGAAGGTTTTGGAAAACGAGGGCAGAGAGAGATTTTGAAAGAGACGTTATATAAGCAAGCAAGAGACAGCAACGACTCACAGTATATAACTAGTCATATCCCCCTCTAGTACATTCTGAGGCATTTCATGTCTAGAAGACCTAGACATGATTTTTTTCGAAACGTCATACTCCCTAGAAATAGAAAAGTAAAACACTAGAACATGGAAAGACATAAAGGCTTTGTCTTGTCATGGGCATGCGGCCATGGGCAACACGCCTTGAACGAGCATGACCGTGACATCCTCCCCCACCTAATTGGTTGACGTCTCTGTCAACTGACTATTTTCAAAGCTGGCAATGTGGGTGGAGGAGAAGTCCAGATCTTCAGCGCGTTCCCAGCTGGTTTCCTCCGTAGGGAGATTCTTTCATTTGACAAGGAATTCGCGAATCTTCCGTACGAGTCTTCCTATCTTCCGAACTCTGTGGGCTAAGATCTCCTTTATTTCTTTAGTGTCTCTTTGTTTCAGATCAATGCTCGGTCTCGTGATTACATTTCGCTGGTCGTCGTCTAGGTCAGGGTGATAGGGCTTCAAGTTGCTCAGATGAATTACTAGGTGAATTTTCATCCATGTGGATAGTGCAACTCTGTAGGAAGTCGCCCCAATCTTTTTAAGGACTTTAACCGGGCTTTCATATTTTCGAACTAATCTCTGGTCCTTTTGGCTGCGGAATCTGATCTGTTTTGGTCTCAACTTGATGAGAACTTGATCTCCTGCTCGGAATTGGAGGGGGCGACGCTTCTTGTCCGCCCAATTCTTCTTATGCTTGGAAGCTTTCTCCAAATATGCGCGGGCTATATCTGTTATCTACTTCCATTCTATGGTGAAATTCTGAGCTTGAGGGTTTTTTACTGCATAAGGATGATCAATAATATGGGGCAAAGCCGGTTGTCGTCCACTTACAATTTCGAAGGGGCTCTTTCTCGTAGACGAACTCGTCTGACAATTGAAACAGAATTGGGCGACATCTAGCAGTTGTATCTAGTTCTTCTGACGAGCGTCGATGAAGTGACGTAAGTATTCTTCGAGCAAGCAGTTGAACCGTTTCATCTGTCCATCGGTTTGAGGATGATAGCTCGAGGAGATATTTAAAGTCGTTCCCAAGAAGGCGAATAACTCGGTCCAGAATGTGCCGATGAATCTACCATCCCTATCGCTGATGATGCTCAATGGAATATCCCATAACTTTACAATGTGTTTGAAATATAGTTGGACTCTTAGTTCAGCTGAGCATAATTTGGGGGTGGGAACGAACGTCGCGTATTTTGAGAATCGGTCTACGACAACCAAGATGGCGTCATATTCCCCGACTTTTGGGAGGTGTGTTATAAAGTCTAGAGACACACTTTCCCAAGGCCTTGTTGGCACAGGTAGAGGTTCCAAGAGTCCCGAGACTTTGGTTTTCTCGACTTTGTCCTATTGTGAGGCACGTCTTGGTGTACTGCATGATGTCGTCTCGCATCTTTGGCCAGAAGTACCCATTTCGTTGCCACCCAAGGTGTCCGGCCCATAAGGTATCATGACATTCCTG
This sequence comes from Cucurbita pepo subsp. pepo, assembly GCF_002806865.2. Taxonomy (NCBI): domain Eukaryota; kingdom Viridiplantae; phylum Streptophyta; class Magnoliopsida; order Cucurbitales; family Cucurbitaceae; genus Cucurbita; species Cucurbita pepo. The sequence goes on along the minus strand of NC_036648.1, from coordinate 4,617,996 downwards.
AATAAGCTTCTTCCTCAGTTCTCCTGTTCTTGGAACGTATAATTTGTTTCCCTTTGTCATTAGAAGGTCACCCTCGACCCAAAACTTCTTTGGAAACTCGCTTCGTTCCCAAAATCTAGGAGTCTCTCGACGCTGGCAATTGGATCTTGAACCTTTTTCTCATGTATTTTTGTTTTGGCCCACAATTATAACCCATTTATAAAGAAAACTATCTTGTCTTTCTCTGATGTGCCCCTGATATCTAACATCAGGGTCGAGAACTGTCTAACATAGTCCCTTATGCTTCCAATTTGTTTTAGAGTTATTAGTTTTTTCATTGCCATGTGTTCTACGTTTTCAGTGAAGAATTGGTCCCTCAACTCTCTCTTGAGGTCTTCTCACGAGTCGATGGTGCACAATCCATTCTCGATGTCTTGCATCTTTGTACGCCACCAAAGTTTTGCATCGTCTATGAGATGCATTGAGGCTACTGTCACTTTTATGTCGTCGGTACAAGCCGTTGTGGCTTTGAAGTACTGTTCGACATCAAAGATGAAGTTCTCCAACTCTTTGGTGTCTCGGTTCCCTTTGAAGGGTCTGGGGTCTCGGAACTTCAATTTGTTGGATCCTGTATTAGTTTGCCCAACCATGATGTTGTCCACGGCTTTCATTGTCACCCCAATTCGGGTGTTCATGTCGGTCATCTTTTCTTGGATGGCATCGATCGTTGTTCTGAATTTGTCAGCTAATCCATTGAACAAACTCATCATTGTATTTTGTAGCACATCGAACTCTTCGCCACGTCCCTCCTTGTGCGCAATAGAGCTATTGGGGCTACCAGAAGGTCTTGAGCTGCTCGTAGGAGCAACTCTTTCTTCGAGCAAGGCCACTCGAAACATTAGTTCTGCGATTGGCAACCCATCCAGGCGGTTGCCCATTGCGTCAATTTGTACGACTTTTCCATTCAATTCCGTCACCCGTTCTTCCAGGAAGCGGATGGTGTTAGGGACTTCTTTGAGGAATAGCATTTCCTCCTCTATTAAAGTAAGTTGGTCGGCTTGTGATTTGGGTGTCGACTTTGTCGTCGACATAGTTTCGGTCTTTACTATGTCACGGAGCTAACAAAGCTCTAATACCACTTGTCACAATTGTACTCTTAATGGCAGCGGACTTGCGAATGTGCGACACTCACTTTCCAACGACAAGTGAGCTAAGCCAATTCATTCTTACGTCGCCTATGGCCAAGCGACGTATGCTCGAGCCTTTGGCCTCGGTTTAAGAGAAGGTTTTAAAAAACGAGGACAGAGAGAGATTTTCGAAAGAGAGATTTTGAAAGAGACGTTATATAAGAAAGCAAGAGAATAACAACAACGGCTCACGATATCTAACCTTGGGTAGGGAGAAGTTGACAACTTCATGTCTGGCAGGCCTATACATGATTTTTCCAAAACGTCATACTCCCTATAAATACAAAAGTAAAACAATAGAACATGAAAGACATAAAGGGTTTGGCTTGTCTGGACATGCGGCATGGGCAACACGCCTTGGACGAGCATGTGGAACTTAGCAGACACACGCCCTAACAACTTAGCCAAAGCGACATCTATTTTGTGCAATAGAGGTCTAGCGGCNTGGCCTGAGAGATTTGAACTGGAAACCCCATGTACTTAGTAGGCACACGCCTTAACCACTCAGCCAAAGCGACACATGTTTTTTGCAATAGAGGTCTAAGCTATACAAAAATTTAAAAGTCAAACGTTCTCATTAACAAAGAAATGAGAAAAAAAAAAGCAATTATGGAAATGGTGGC
>NC_036648.1:4611303-4615207 GCF_002806865.2 Cucurbita pepo subsp. pepo | reverse complement strand
TGTATGGGCCCTAGAGGGAATGATGACATTTATATAAAAAAAAAACAAATGCTTTGTAGAATCTCTCAACTTTTTCCACCTTTAATGGAAATGTATGTTAGAAGCATTCTAATAGACATGAAATAAATTTATTAATATCCAAACTAATAATAAAAGGAATTTAGTGTATTTTATTTTGTTTTTCGAATAACTTTTTTAGAAACCAATTTCTAAATAAGACGCCCAACACGCTTGTCTTACAGTAGTTTGTATGCTATGACACACGTATGTGCCATGAGGTAGCTCACATAGGCCAAAGGCCTAGGGATGATGTAAAGCTGACATCATGGTTCCCCCTATAGTACCGAGCCATTTTAGATCTAACAGAAGTAGATATGATTTTGACAAACGTTCATCTGGTGTCGGATTGAGACTCACGTAGAACCCCAACTTCTGAGGATTATGGCTTGAGGTCTTCTCATATCTCTTCAAGTCAGTCTATAACAATCTTTTCATCATCGTTACTTCTAATATTGCCAATGCATTGGCTTAAATTTCATGCACACTCTTCTTGATGTGTTGGATGATGCACCATCCTCCTCAGTCGCATCATCGCATCATGACTCTTGTCTATCTCGACCCTCATGTGACCGAATGGATGCCGCTCGAGTGTCACTTTTGACATATTGAACATGGGGTCACAACCTACTCTCTTCTCAGTAATGGCTACAATATTCTCCCTCATTTAAAATAGTCATCGTCCTCGATAACTTTCTTGAGGCACAACCTGATCGTGGATTATGACATTCTCTCCCACTTAATCTCGGTATCATCTTGATGATAACCAAAATGTCAAACTCGCTACTAACTAACTCATTGAAAATAATTGTGCTTCAGAATGAATATGAAAAGTACGTACTATTTCTGAGCTATCTCATTAACGTACCTTCCCTCGGTCTCCAAGACTTAACACATGAGCACGCAAATAATAACTGCCCAACGGTTTGGACTATCCCACCTTGGGCTAACTTGCCCTTTCCAAAGATTCAGTTCGGGACTCATTGGACAAAATGTTGCAACTAGCATTGACATATCCTTGTTAAGAGGAGCACGCCCTAAATGTTGTCATCTTGGTCTCAACACACATATTCCCTGTGTCGCACATAATGATGCACCATCAGGGTGCGGCTCACAAGGCAACCATGACATGGATTTATTGTGGCACAAAACTGTATGGTCGTGAAGTCTAAGAGATTGTACACAATTCTTTCACGTGTTGGCATTAAACTTTAGTCAACTCTTGACTTAGCCACCTCATTCGGTAAACACTACAATGATGCTCTCTCAAATCTTGTTGCAACTTCTCTCTTCATGTTGCGCACGTTCAGTGTGAGGCTCCCTTTTTGAGCAAATACTGGTCTCGACAACTCTTGTGAAGCCATCCACTTAAGCATGAGAGGATGACTCAAGGAATACATGTGTGCTCACTTTTTCGAGCAGCTTTAGAAGCAAGCAACCCATATTCTCTTGTTCTTCCTCCACTCACTCAACTCAATTTCTCTCTCTACAATGACGTCGTCCACCCTATTAACTTGCATTATACACAATCTGACACTTGGTCGATGCATGTCTCACTCGATCTCAGCTTATTTGCTTTCCACCGTTAACATTATTCCTCTTATAGTAATGATTCTTTGGAAGGAACCCTACCTATTGCCTAATTTCAGATCTTGCTTCATGACGAGTATGACTTCTTTTCAATCATATAACGTCATGATCTTGACACGCTCATGATAAGTCTTAAGAGAATCTCAAGCCCCATTACTATATTTTGTCCAACTTGCGACCTTGTCGAACCTTAAGTGAGGTTCTCCATCATCGATCAAACATAACTCATACAGAAACTAAGCTTATGTGTATGTTCACTCGTTGCAACTCTAGCTGACTGCCACTACTCTAAAGCCAAGTCCTTCGGCATGATCTTGTCGCTATACTAGGCTAAGGTCCTTCAAATGCAATGTTACATCTCATCTCATCATCTTGAATCTCAATGATATGGTTCACACTTCATGATGATCTCTAAGTCCTGAGATGTCAATGCCCTTCGCGGTTTGCTCGAACATGCTTATCGAAAATCAACTTATGAGTCAACTGGGACATCCCAAACATCCATTAATCGGGGTACTATTGAAAAAGGTACTCTTTCATTTCCATGTCGGATCATATATGAATACCATAATGGAGAGCGGCCCATGTACTAACCTGTGAATCATGAGCATGGGCGCAATGTCGGCACACTCAAGACATCAAACACTCTCCTCGAAAATCTATTTCTAAAGGAATATGCTCAAGATACTCGTCTTGCAATACTGCCCACACCATGACACAAGTGTGTGCTATGGAATAGCTCACATAGGTCATAGACATAATTTTGAGGTATATTAGGTTTTGCGAAGTTAAAATAATTTTGATGAACAGTCATATGACCACGTGGAGTATTCGTCTAGTATCTGGTTGACACAAAATTTGGCGAGCCTTCATCTTTCATATAGACGAACCTAAATCCAAAGCCGCATATTAAAACTCATGTTAGTAACTCTGATTTTTTAGGTTATGGCTTGGGGCCTAACTAACATGTTTCGAGTGTATTTTTTTGACACTTTTGTTGCTACCCTTGCCTCTAATGTGGACGAGGCACGGTCCTTCTATATCATATCATGAAACTTGTCTGTCTCGATCCTTATGTGGTCAAATGGGTGCCACCCGCATGTCGCCTTCAGATTGACTTCACATGGAGGTCACAACATTTTTTTTTCTTGATTACAAACTAGACGATATAACAACTTAGTTCTTATCATGAAAATTTTCATCAAAACTAAGCGATCATTTTTATTACGCAACGACTTAGTTCTTTATGTTTATAAAGTCATTCATACACTAATCAATTTATCGGTATTGTAACAGTCCAAGCTCATCGCTATTAGATATTGTTCGTTTTGTCCCATTACATATCGTTGTAAGTCTCACAGTTTTAAAACTCATCTCCGAGGGAGAAGTTTCCAAACCTAAAATACCTCATTCTTGGAAGTTTTGGTCCCAATTTTCTTATTCTCAAACTTCTCACCAAACGTATCATACCCGATCTTAGTTCTGAGGTTTGAATCCTACTTTTCCGAGCTGAATTTAAAAGAAAAGAGAAGAAAAACAAGATTCAATTAATAACCGAAAGAATAGAGACTTATACTATTTAGTCTTATATATGTGTTTGTCAACTTGAATATAGTTCAACTAGTTATTAAGATGTTATAGCTTTTGATTAGTTTCGAGTCCTATAATGACTCATGCCCACGATTCAAAATCTAGATTTGGCACCTGATAGCTTCGATATTTCCTTACATCCCCTACGACATGGTCGTGTTACTAACTCATCGTTTCTAAGAGTGAAAACTATTCCCACAAACCAACACAAGTTCTTCCAGCATGTTTTGTCGTCACTCACATGCATCCTAGAAAACTTCCCACGAAGGTCGCCTAGCATAGAGTTGTTACAAGCAAGAGTCATCTCTACTGCCTTTTTTCTTCTTTCATATGAGGATCAAAGGGAAAGGGGTAATTATTGACTGTTTTCATCCTCAGAATAGCACAAAAAATAATTCCCTTCTTGGTATCCATAGGAATCTACTGGAGCTCCTATGATTGGGCCACCGAAAAAACAAAAAGTGGATCTTATTGGTGTAGGTAGTAACTTTCAATTCTTCTATGTCTTAGTTATTCTATCTTAAGGATCACTCTCATTCAGATGTGATCTTCAATTCATTCACGTACCCCTCCTTTACTCGGGTGTCATAAGTCCTCTCCCGGTAAACTATATATATATATATATATATATATATATATATATATATATATATATATATATATATAA
>NC_036648.1:4604943-4609907 GCF_002806865.2 Cucurbita pepo subsp. pepo | reverse complement strand
CATTCATTCCCCTTCTATATCTTGCATCTATAGTATTTTTGCCCTGGTGGATCTCTCTTTTATTTAATAAAAGCCTAGAATCTTGGGTTACTAATTGGTGGAATACTGGTCAATCCGAAATTTTTTTGAATGATATTCAAGAAAAGAGTATTATAAAAAAAGTTAGAGAATTAGAGGAACTCTTTCTCTTGGACGAAATGTTAAAGGAATACCCAGAAACACATCTACAAAAGCTTCGTATCGGAATCTACAAAGAAACGATCCAATTGATCAAGATGCACAATGAGGATCGTATCCATACGATTTTGCACTTCTCGACAAATATAATCTGTTTCATTATTCTAAGTGGTTATTCTATTCTTGGTAATGAAGAACTTGTTATTCTTAACTCTTGGGTTCAAGAGTTCCTATATAATTTAAGCGACACAATAAAAGCTTTTTCTATTCTTTTATTAACTGATTTATGTATAGGATTCCATTCGCCCCATGGTTGGGAACTAATGATTGGTTCTGTCTACAAAGATTTTGGATTTTCTCATAACGATCAAATTATATCCGGTCTTGTTTCCACTTTTCCGGTCATTCTGGACACAATTTTCAAATATTGGATCTTCCGTTATTTAAATCGTGTATCTCCGTCACTTGTAGTGATTTATCATTCAATGAATGACTGAAAAATCTAATGTTTGTTACTTTGTAACATAAGTAAAACATTCAAAATTGTACTTATTCCTTCTACCCATCCAGAAGGATGCCTCCTATATTCGAGTAAGATTATTTCAGTAAATAGCAGAATCATGGATAGGGAACTATACTAGGGACCTACCTAATTTTATTGTAGAAATTTTGGGGCTCAATGATTGGACCATGCAAACTAGAAATACCTTTTCTTCGATAAAGGAAGAGATTACTCGATCTATTTCCGTATCACTCATGATATATATAATAACTTGGGCACCCGTTTCAAATGCATATCCCATTTTTGCACAGCAGGGTTATGAAAATCCACGAGAAGCAACCGGCCGTATTGTCTGCGCCAACTGCCATTTAGCTAATAAGCCCGTGGATATCGAGGTTCCACAAGCGGTACTTCCTGATACTGTATTTGAAGCAGTTGTTCGAATTCCTTATGATATGCAACTGAAACAAGTTCTTGCGAATGGGAAAAGGGGCTGTTTGAATGTGGGGCTGTTCTTATTTTACCCGAATGGTTTGAATTAGCCCTGATCGTATTTCTCCCGAGATTAAAGAAATGTGCAATCTGTCTTTTCAGAGCTATCGTCCCACTAAAAAAAATATTCTTGTGATAGGGACCGTTCCTGGTCAGATATATATATATATATATATATATATATATATATATATATATATGGCTAAGCAGAGGTTTGAGAATGTACTTTATCCGTAGTCATCAATACAAAACCTTTTTGGCCAATATTCTTTTATCTATCCTGTTCTTTGTTCTTTGTGTTCGGATAGAGTGTGTGCTCTGTTGTGCGATCTTAACAACCTCCGTTAAAATTAGGTTTTTTTAAAAAAAAAAAAAAATCAAAACCAAACCATTAGACTTTATGTTCAAAGTGGACAATATCATACCACTGTGGAGGTATGTGATTCCTAACATAACCGATCCAAATTTTCAATTTTTCGAAAATTCAACCAACCCAAAAAAAAAATCTAATCCAATCAAATTTTTATGGTTTGAGTTTAATAATCTTAGTCAAATTATCTATCGAGTTACATGAACACCTCAGTTATTAACTTTACGTTCTTAAATCCGTTCATATTCGAATACAACTCGAAAAATACATTTATTATAATACTTTTGGAATAATAATTTAAGCAAAAACAATTTAAATTTAAATTTTAATGGATATAAAGAATGAAATTTAAATTTAAATTTAGATTTTAAAATAATTTAGAAAATGCCATACCAGCTTGTTTGGGAGTCACGCCGATCTCACCCTCCCCCTCCTTTTTGACCTTCTAGAAGAACCCCTTTTGGAGACGTGTCAAATACAAACTCTTACTTTCACACTTTTTTTTAATATTATATTATATTATTTTATAATTATAATTTAATAATTAATATTATCTTTTAAATTAATTTGAAAGCTTTTGAAATTATTGTTATTATTTCCATCACGTGTGCATGTTGATTATTCATTTCTTACGGAGCAAGTAAGTACATTATTTGCCTACATTAAATTTTTAATAAATAAATAAAAAAAAACATGCTGCTTAAATAAATAAACTTAATTAATCATACATTTAGATTAAATAATTAAATTAGTCAAAAAAAAAATTATAACAATTAATTAATAAATGGATTTCTTTGCTTGACTAAAATTAATTCAACCCCAAAACAATTTTTTTTTATTTTTTATAGAAAAAAATATAATATTATGAATTGAAAATGAAGAATTTCTATGTATTAATAAAATTTTATAAAAGGTTTTAATAGACAATAAAAAAAAATGTTTATATTGTTGACCGTGGCCCAATAAGGTTCCGATGTGGGAGCACTAACATCTTTTTTTGTAAGGATGGGTTTTCTTAGACGGTGTCGTTTTGAGCTGTCGCCAATTATTTGTTTGATTGTCATTCATTCATATCTCTCTGTGCCAAAGTGGGAGACATAATCATATTTTAGATTTTTTTTTTTTAATTATTAACTTATTTTTAAAATAAATTATTTTCAACACTGTTATCGATGTCCTCGTTTAATAAACGAGTCTATAAAACCTAAAATTTAGGGTTCCGATACCAATGACAATAACCCTTCTTTTAGGACTTAACCTAAAACGGCTTAGTATAAAAATACTTAATATCAACTAAAATACATACCTAGGTTAGTTATAATTGACTCTTTCCTTTAAAGGTTAGTGGCCGATCTTCTAGAGCCCGTCAGAGTAACTACATATCATTATAAACGTGAGAGAGGTGACTACGTGCCTAAACTAGCTAAGAAATGACACGGGCTTGTATAATGGAGAGGTTCATTGGCAATTTTCTAGCCGTCTTATTAGAGTAATTAACTTGATAACGTGAAAAGGTACCATCAAAACTATGGGGGAGTGTTTCCCTGCCTTAACCAACTAAGATCAACTAAGTCTAAACATGAGAATCATCATGCGACGTTATTCAAGCGAAAAATAACTTTCTAGAAGTAACATTGTTCCATGGCTTCCACCGTAGCTACCGATCAAGATAACATCATGCATAAGGTCCCATGATTTTCATACATAACGTCGAGCTAAATCTGAGTCGCGACCGGGAAAAGTCACGCGCGGTGCACGTGTCAAGCTGACGGAGGACACACGTATACGCCCCAGTCGAGACGGGGGCATACAGGTCAGGTTGTGGGTCTCGAATCGACGCGCGGCCAGGCCTTGCGCTTTCAATCGAATGTTGGGCCGTTAATGATTGGGCTGGACTCCTGCAAGTTGAAATAGGTTGCTATGGGTCTTGAGCTGGGCCGAAGCGAAGTGGGCTGCACAGTTGGGCTTACTCCTTAAGACGACGCGATAACGTTGCATGCTTTAACATTGGTTTTATTTACGTATTTCAAATTAATATATAAAGAAGAAACTACTAGGGGGAAAACTCCATGTACTTTGCAAGCACACCTCTTAACCACTCGGCCAAAGCACCATGTACTTTGCAAGCACACATCTTAACCATTCGGTCAAAGCAACACATTGTTACTATAATATAAGTCTAAGCTATACAAAAATTTGAAAGTTACAAATGTCTAATTAATTCTACATTTAAATAATTTATGCTATAATACCCGCGTACTCTCTACGGCCCAACTCGGGCGTGCGTGAGCCGTGGCGGCCAACCTGGTCCGCGGCGGTCTGGTCTAACTGGACCAGGGGGTTTTTGCTTCTTTTGCGTAAATTCTCCGTTTTAACTTCGATTTTGGTGTCGTTTTCATCTATTTCCACCATTTTTATGAATGTAGGACCCAATTGAAGAGTTTAACAAATTTTGGAGTTTGTTTGAGGACGTAAACTCGAACAAAAAGTGTCACGCTTTCCAGATAAGTGGCACCTCGGAACCTTGGATTTAGCTATGCTCATAGTATGCATGAAATTATGATATAAGAAGTATGTTTTAGGAGTTTGAGCATAGAATGAGTTGAGATGACACATGTTGAATGTGATTATGTATGTTTGCTGAAACGTTANGAACCTGAGCACCGAGATCGCGCCTCGAGTGCTTTGAGATATGATGACGATGATGAGAGACTAGCAGAAACGACTGACCAGGAGACCTAGAGAACCTAAGAATATTTCGAGGACTGGAGGTCCAGATAGGACCATAAACCAAGAGAGTAGAGTGAGAAATCTTAGGGTGTAATCTAGGAAGAAGCCTATACGGGAGAACGAATCCCAATAGGAGAATAAGATACCGTGTAACGACCCGAAATTTTCTACTTAATTTAAGGTCGCTACTGTATACATACCATAAACATTGAATGCGAAAGACTTCATTTAAATTCCATAAAACATAATCTTTATCTTAAAACACAACCATGGACTTACATGTTTCGAAAACATCTTTAAAACGACACAACAAAAGACTAAATAAAATGAATAAGAGTTTAAGTTAAAAACATCCTATTCTAATCTAAGACTAAGAAAATAAATACCACTACCCTATGTATGTGCTATGGTCTCGAGTTGCGATGTCGTCGTCACCCGTATAGGAATGTCTTGACTTAACCTGAAAAATGTAGTAGCACATGGCTTGAGTATTTAAAGAAATACTCAGTAAGTGACCCCACTATTGGGGTTAAATGCAACAATCACATGCAACGAAATGATGGAACCTATCTTTCGTTTCGTTCGTTTCGTTTTCCCTACGATGTTGTCCTAACGGATAATTTTGGACGTGTACCATATACTCTACCATAGCCCATACGTGCGAGTATGGGCTCACTAGCTAGTTCGCACACC
>NC_036648.1:4596754-4599120 GCF_002806865.2 Cucurbita pepo subsp. pepo | reverse complement strand
CCCCCCCCCCCCCCCCCTATCACGTTCCATGCTTCATGTCATTCTCATTTTCAATTTACATTTCATACATATTTCTATCGGGGTTTTGATTCCAGACAGTTTACCGTGTTTCATGTCATACAATTCATGTTGTTTACATTCAAATATTTCATACAATCATGCCATAATCATTCAAGAACAACATATCGTCACATGCATAACATATCGCATCAAACTAAGCAGCATACATAGCATACATTCACGTTCACATGAGTACGTACTTAAGCACATTAAACTAGCATACAATTTAATGACACGTGCAGATCCACGGACACGTGCCAACATACAACAAATAACACGTAACCTACGACGGGTTGGCCACTTACTTGGTAGGCCTTAGCCGAAGTACTCCCTAGAAAATAACGTAAGCTCCTAGCTCCTCGTGTACGTTCTACGCTTCCGTTGGTGGTTGGCTCCTATTGGTTCATTCGTCACTTTCGTTAGTATTTCACAAACATAATTAATTTTCAACTTGAATTTGTGAAATAAGACCTTAAAATGATTTATTTTACCTTAAACAGGGTCGAAACTAAGTTTGGGAGGGTCGGAACGGTGACAAACGGGCTAGAAATAGGTTTCCCGAGCTGAATAAGCCGCCGAAGCCGAGAAGCCGCTGTCGATCCGATTAAGCCACCGGAGTCGAGGGGAGCCATGCTGCAGACGTGCCACGTGGCACAACCATAGGGCGACGCGTGTGCAGGGGTCTCGGGTCGAGGCGCGGTTTATCGGATCGCTCGCGGGTTTCGGGCCGTTCGCGGGTGACAGGCCGGCCCGGCTGAAGGCAAAGTGCAGGTGGGCTGGGCTGGGTGTGTTGGCGTTGGACTGGGCTTGCGGGTCTCGAGTCGAGGCTGTCGGGTTGGGCCGTAACTAGGTTTACGCATTTTGGGCTGAAACGACTAGGCCGCGGGAACCGTCGGGTACTAGGCTGACCTAAGGTGATTGGGTTCGATTCAGGTTGCGGGATCTAGCCCTCGGGTCGGACTTCGTCTTCTTCACCCGGTTGCCTGCGCGTTTTTTTGACGACTTTTCTCTCTCCTCGTTAATGTCGTTTCGACGTCCTTTTTCCCTCCTTTTTCCTCCGTTCCCGAGACTCTTCTTCCCCCTAACCCCGTTTTTGGTATAAGTCTGGTTTGTAAAGGCCTCGCACTCCCAGATTTGGAGTAGTTCAGAAATCTGACGTTCCGTCTCCCTTGCCGACGGTGTTCAACGTATAGAATTCGTCTAAATCTACCCTGATGTGTGTAAAAGGTTCTGGGATTACTTTTGTTGCGTAAAATGGAAGTTTTGACATCGATTTCGTATGGTTTGGCCTCGTCGGAGTTTCGTCGGATTTTTTTGTTCCTCTTCGTTTTTCTTTATTTTTTTTGTTCTTAGTAGGGGTTTTTGGGGTCGCTAAAGGTCGGGGTCGAGTTCTGTGGCATCCCAGCCTTCGGCCGCCCTTTGTGGGTCGTGTGCGACCGAAAACTCCAGCGTTCGCCGGAGTTTTTGGTTCTGCCGATGACCTTTTTGTTTTTTTATCCGATCTGTTACAATAGTCATATCGTTCTCTAACTTATCATAGTCTTAACGTTCTTATATCTATCACAGACATATCATTACGTGAACGTACCTTAGTCATCTCATCACAAGGACTTAACCTAACGTTATCGTTCTATCAATCCTAACGCTATTGTTCTATCAATCTATCACAAACCTATCCCTTTCTACCCGTAGCCTAACCGTATTCTTCCATCAATCTCTCTTATCCATATCACTCCGGTATGTAACCTAACCTTAACGTTTCATGAACGTATTTTACTCCTATCGTTACATTTCGTTTTGTGCATCCTTCTCGTATCCTATCTCAAACTTATCATTGAACTCATCGTAACGTAATTATTATCAAACACTCACATATTATAACATATACATAACAATTAAGAAGCATATCGATTCACAGACAATTCACACATATCAATATATATGACACGTGCAGAACCACGAGGCACGTGTCAACAGCAAAAATAACCATGCCGAAAGTAAGGTCACTTACCTGGCTAGCTTAAATCGTTGTCACAAATATATCTCTAATGAAAGTTCGATTCCATCATTTGAAATTCGAGTCAACCTATATGAGCCCATGACATCAGTTTTAGGTTTGAACTCTACAACATTATTTCCCTAATTTACATCGGTCCATTGTTAAAAGTCTTGAAATGTTATATATATTTATAATTATATTTTTTATTAAAAATCTAATTTTTCATGGTTAGTATTTATAAGAAAGTAATTTTGTTCTCATGTGTTACAAATTTGTGGTTTTTAATTCCTTAATCTTTTTTTTTTTT
>NC_036648.1:4528831-4594781 GCF_002806865.2 Cucurbita pepo subsp. pepo | reverse complement strand
AATAGAGGTCTAAGCTATACAAAAATTTCAAAGTCAAACGTTCTCATTAACAAAGAAATGAGAAATAAAGAAAAAACAATTATAAAAATCGTCGCCTGAGAGATTCGAACTCTCGCGGGGAAACCCCATGTACTTAGCAGGCACACGCCTTAACCACTCGGCCAAAGCGACACATGTTTTTGGCAATAGAGGTCTAAGCTATACAAAAATTTCAAAGTCAAACGTTCTCATTAACAAAGAAATGAGAAATAAAGAAAAAACAATTATAGAAATCGTCGCCTGAGAGATTCGAACTCTCGCGGGGAAACCCCATGTACTTAGTGTCACAATCGCACTCTTGATGGCAGCGGACTTGTGATTGTGCGGCACTCACTTTCCAACGACAAGTGAGCTAAGCCAATTCATTCTTACGTCGCCTACGGCCAAGCGACGTATGCTCGAGCCTCTGGCCTCGGTTTAAGAGAAGGTTTTGGAAAACGAGGGCAGAGAGAGATTTTGAAAGAGACGTTATATAAGCAAGCAAGAGACAGCAACGACTCACAGTATATAACTAGTCATATCCCCCTCTAGTACATTCTGAGGCATTTCATGTCTAGAAGACCTAGACATGATTTTTTTCGAAACGTCATACTCCCTAGAAATAGAAAAGTAAAACACTAGAACATGGAAAGACATAAAGGCTTTGTCTTGTCATGGGCATGCGGCCATGGGCAACACGCCTTGAACGAGCATGACCGTGACATCCTCCCCCACCTAATTGGTTGACGTCTCTGTCAACTGACTATTTTCAAAGCTGGCGATGTGGGTGGCGGCGAAGTCCAGATCTTCAGCGCGTTCCCAACTGGTTTCCTCCGTAGGGAGATTCTTCCATTTGACAAGGAATTCGCGAATCTTCCGAACGAGTCTTCCTATCTTTCAAACTCTATGGGCTAAGATCTCCTCTATTTCTTTAGCGTCTCTTTGTTTCAGATCAATGCTCGGTCTCGTGATTACATTTCGCTGGTCGTCGTCTAGGTCAGGGTGATAGGGCTTCAAGTTGCTCAGATGAATTACTAGGTGAATTTTCATCCATGTGGATAGTGCAACTCTGTAGGAAGTCGCCCCAATCTTTTTAAGGACTTTAACCGGGCTTTCATATTTTCGAACTAATCTCTGGTCCTTTTGGCTGCGGAATCTGATCTGTTTTGGTCTCAACTTGATGAGAACTTGATCTCCTGCTCGGAATTGGAGGGGGCGACGCTTCTTGTCCGCCCAATTCTTCTTATGCTTGGAAGCTTTCTCCAAATATGCGCGGGCTATATCTGTTATCTACTTCCATTCTATGGTGAAATTCTGAGCTTGAGGGTTTTTTACTGCATAAGGATGATCAATAATATGGGGCAAAGCCGGTTGTCGTCCACTTACAATTTCGAAGGGGCTCTTTCTCGTAGACGAACTCGTCTGACAATTGAAACAGAATTGGGCGACATCTAGCAGTTGTATCTAGTTCTTCTGACGAGCGTCGATGAAGTGACGTAAGTATTCTTCGAGCAAGCAGTTGAACCGTTTCATCTGTCCATCGGTTTGAGGATGATAGCTCGAGGAGATATTTAAAGTCGTTCCCAAGAAGGCGAATAACTCGGTCCAGAATGTGCCGATGAATCTACCATCCCTATCGCTGATGATGCTCAATGGAATATCCCATAACTTTACAATGTGTTTGAAATATAGTTGGACTCTTAGTTCAGCTGAGCATAATTTGGGGGTGGGAACGAACGTCGCGTATTTTGAGAATCGGTCTACGACAACCAAGATGGCGTCATATTCCCCGACTTTTGGGAGGTGTGTTATAAAGTCTAGAGACACACTTTCCCAAGGCCTTGTTGGCACAGGTAGAGGTTCCAAGAGTCCCGAGACTTTGGTTTTCTCGACTTTGTCCTATTGTGAGGCACGTCTTGGTGTACTGCATGATGTCGTCTCGCATCTTTGGCCAGAAGTACCCATTTCGTTGCCACCCAAGGTGTCCGGCCCATAAGGTATCATGACATTCCTGAATAAGCTTCTTCCTCAGTTCTCCTGTTCTTGGAACGTATAATTTGTTTCCCTTTGTCATTAGAAGGTCACCCTCGACCCAAAACTTCTTTGGAAACTCGCTTCGTTCCCAAAATCTAGGAGTCTCTCGACGCTGGCAATTGGATCTTGAACCTTTTTCTCATGTATTTTTGTTTTGGCCCACAATTATAACCCATTTATAAAGAAAACTATCTTGTCTTTCTCTGATGTGCCCCTGATATCTAACATCAGGGTCGAGAACTGTCTAACATAGTCCCTTATGCTTCCAATTTGTTTTAGAGTTATTAGTTTTTTCATTGCCATGTGTTCTACGTTTTCAGTGAAGAATTGGTCCCTCAACTCTCTCTTGAGGTCTTCTCACGAGTCGATGGTGCACAATCCATTCTCGATGTCTTGCATCTTTGTACGCCACCAAAGTTTTGCATCGTCTATGAGATGCATTGAGGCTACTGTCACTTTTATGTCGTCGGTACAAGCCGTTGTGGCTTTGAAGTACTGTTCGACATCAAAGATGAAGTTCTCCAACTCTTTGGTGTCTCGGTTCCCTTTGAAGGGTCTGGGGTCTCGGAACTTCAATTTGTTGGATCCTGTATTAGTTTGCCCAACCATGATGTTGTCCACGGCTTTCATTGTCACCCCAATTCGGGTGTTCATGTCGGTCATCTTTTCTTGGATGGCATCGATCGTTGTTCTGAATTTGTCAGCTAATCCATTGAACAAACTCATCATTGTATTTTGTAGCACATCGAACTCTTCGCCACGTCCCTCCTTGTGCGCAATAGAGCTATTGGGGCTACCAGAAGGTCTTGAGCTGCTCGTAGGAGCAACTCTTTCTTCGAGCAAGGCCACTCGAAACATTAGTTCTGCGATTGGCAACCCATCCAGGCGGTTGCCCATTGCGTCAATTTGTACGACTTTTCCATTCAATTCCGTCACCCGTTCTTCCAGGAAGCGGATGGTGTTAGGGACTTCTTTGAGGAATAGCATTTCCTCCTCTATTAAAGTAAGTTGGTCGGCTTGTGATTTGGGTGTCGACTTTGTCGTCGACATAGTTTCGGTCTTTACTATGTCACGGAGCTAACAAAGCTCTAATACCACTTGTCACAATTGTACTCTTAATGGCAGCGGACTTGCGAATGTGCGACACTCACTTTCCAACGACAAGTGAGCTAAGCCAATTCATTCTTACGTCGCCTATGGCCAAGCGACGTATGCTCGAGCCTTTGGCCTCGGTTTAAGAGAAGGTTTTAAAAAACGAGGACAGAGAGAGATTTTCGAAAGAGAGATTTTGAAAGAGACGTTATATAAGAAAGCAAGAGAATAACAACAACGGCTCACGATATCTAACCTTGGGTAGGGAGAAGTTGACAACTTCATGTCTGGCATGCCTAGACATGATTTTTTCAAAACGTCATACTCCCTATAAATACAAAAGTAAAACAGTAGAACATGAAAGACATAAAGGGTTTGGCTTGTCTGGACATGCGGCGTGGGCAACACGCCTTGGACGAGCATGTGAAACTTAGCAAACACACGCCCAAACAACTCGGCCAAAGCGACATCTATTTTGTGC
This sequence comes from Cucurbita pepo subsp. pepo, assembly GCF_002806865.2. Taxonomy (NCBI): domain Eukaryota; kingdom Viridiplantae; phylum Streptophyta; class Magnoliopsida; order Cucurbitales; family Cucurbitaceae; genus Cucurbita; species Cucurbita pepo. The sequence goes on along the minus strand of NC_036648.1, from coordinate 4,591,156 downwards.
AATAGAGGTCTAGCGGCATGGGCAACACGCTTTGGACGAGCATGTGAAACTTAGCAGACACACGCCTTAACAACTCGGCCAAAGCGACATCTATTTTGTGCAATAGAGGTCTAAGCTATACAAAAATTTGAAAGTCAAACGTTTTCGTTAACAAAGAAATGAGAAATATTGAAAAAACAATTCTCTCAGGCACACACCTTAACTCGGCCAAAGCCACATATATTTTTGGCAATAGAGGTCTAAGCTCTACAAAAATTTCAAAGTCAAACGTTCTCATTAACAAAGAAATGAGAAATAAAGAACAAACAATAATAGAAATCGTCGCCTGAGAGATTTGAACTCTGGCGGGGAAACCCCATGTACTTAGCAGGCACACGCCTCAACCACTCGGCAAAAGCGACATATATTTTTGGCAATAGAGGTCTAAGCTCTACAAAAATTTCAAAGTCAAACGTTCTCATTAACAAAGAAATGAGAAATAAAGAACAAACAATAATAGAAATCGTCGCCTGAGAGATTTGAACTCTGGCGGGGAAACCCCATGTACTTAGCAGGCACACGCCTCAACCACTCGGCAAAAGCGACATATATTTTTGGTAATAGAGGTCTAAGCTCTACAAAAATTTCAAAGTCAAACGTTCTCATTAACAAAGAAATGAGAAATAAAGAACAAACAAAAATAGAAATCGTCGCCTGAGAGATTTGAACTCTCGCGGGGAAACTCCATGTACTTAGCAGGCACACACCTTAACCACTCGGCCAAAAAGACACATGTTTTTTGCAATAGAGGTCTAAGTTATACAAAAATTTCAAAGTCAAACGTTCTCATTAACAAAGAAATGAGAAATAAAGAAAAAGCAATTATAGAAATCGTCGCCTGAGAGATTCGAACTCTCGCGGGGAAACCCCATGTACTTAGCAGGCACACGCCTTAACCACTCGGCCAAAGCGACACATGTTTTTGGCAATAGAGGTCTAAGCTATACAAAAATTTCAAAGTCAAACGTTCTAACAAAGAAATGAGAAATAAAGAAAAAATAATTATAGAAATCGTCGCATGAGAGATTCGAACTCTCGCGGGAAAACCCCATGTACTTAGCAAGCACACATCTTAACCACTCAGCCAAAGCGACACATATTTTAAGCAATAGAGGTCTAAGCTATACAAAAATTTCAAAGTCAAACGTTCTCATTAACAAAAAAATGAGAAATAAAGAAAAAATAATTATAGAAATTGTCGCCAGAGAGATTCGAACTCTCACGGGGAAACCCCATGTACTTAGTGTTACAATCGCACTCTTGATGGCAGCGGACTTGCGATTGTGCAGCACTCACTTTCCATTGACAAGTGAGCTAAGCCAATTCGTTCTTACATCGCATACGGCCAAGCGACGTGTGCTCGAGCCTCTGGCCTCGATTTAAGAGAAGTTTTTAGAAAACGAGGGCAGAGAGAGATTTTAAAAGAGACGTTATATAAGCAAGCAAGAGAGTAACAGCAACGGCTCATAGTATATAACTAGTCATATCCCCCTCTAGTACATTCTGAGGCATTTCATGTCTAGCAAGCCTAGACATGATTTTTTTCGAAACGTCATACTCCCTAGAAATAGAAAAGTAAAACACTAGAACATGGAAAAACATAAAGTCTTCGGCTTGTCATGGGCACGCAGCCATGGGCAACACGCCTTGATCAAGCATGACCGTGACATCCTCCCCACCTATTTTTAAACCTGACGATGTAGGTGGCGGCGGAGTCCAAATCTTCAGCGTTCTCAGCTGGTTTCCTCCGTAGGGAGATTCTTCCATTTGACAAGGAATTCACGAATCTTCCGTACGAGTCTTCCTATCTTCCTAACTCTGTCGACTACGATCTCCTCTATTTCTTTGGTGTCTCTTTGTTTCGGATCAATGCTCGGTCTCGTAATTACATTTTGTTGGTCGTCGTCTGGGTCAGGGTGATAGGGCTTCAAGTTGCTCAGATGAATTACTGGGTGGATTTTCATCCATGTGGGTACCGTAACTCTGTAGGAAGTAGCCTCGATCTTTTTAAGGACTTCAACCGTGCCTTCATATTTTCGAACTAATCTCTGGTCCTTTCGACTGTGGAATCTGATCTGTTTTGGTCTCAACTTGATGAGGACTTGGTCTCCTGCTCGGAATTGGAGGGGGCGACGCTTCTTGTCAGCTCGCTTCTTCTTATGCTTGGAAGTTGATACATGTTTGTGCGAAGGCACATTTTTCTTTCTTGACGTACAACTGATTCTGTCGCAGCTTGTTAAACACTAGCTTCAGGTGCACCTTGTGCTCCACGAGAGTTGTGTTGTATATAACTATGTCGTCGAGGTATACTATGACGAACAGATCTAAGTATTCATGGAAAACTGGTTCATTAACGTGCAGAACGTAGCTGGGGCGTTTGTCAAATCAAAGGGCATTACCAGGAATTCAAAGGCCCATATCTTGTTACACACGTCGTCTTGGGCTCGTCCCCTTCGGCGATACGTACTTGGTAGTACCCTGATCGTAAGTCTAACTTCATGAAGTTTTTGGCCCCGTGAAGCTGGTCAAACAAATCGGATATTATCGGTAGTGGGTATTTGTTGCACAACGTCACCTTGCTTAAGGCTCTATAATCTATGCACAGACGCAACGTCCCATCCTTCTTTTTCTAAAATAGTACGGGGGCTCCGTAAGGTGCCTTTGCCGGGTGGATGAATCATGTCGTCAACAACTCATCTAGTTGTTTCCTCAATTCGGCTAGCGCAGGGGGAGCCATCCGGTATGCGTTCTTTGCTTGGGGTTTAACCCCGGGAGGAGTTCAATTTCTTGATCAATGCCTCGACGGGGTGGTAGTGTTTGTAGTAAGCTCTCTGGCATTATGTTAACATAAATGTCTAGTACATCCTTGATTTGGCTTGAAACAGTTTCTTTAGTGATCATTTCTTCCATTAGTGGTATAGCCATAAATGTAGGTTTCTCTCGTGCGAGTCCTATTTTCAATTGTATGGCCGAGATCATTCTAAGATTACCTGGTTGCTTGATGCTTGCAGGTATCACTGTGGCGTTGTGATCGGTGATGTAACGACCCGAAATTTTCTACTTAATTTAAGGTCGCTACTATATACGTACCATAAACATTAAATGTGGAAGACTTCATTTAAATTCCATAAAACATAACCTTTATCTTAAAACACAGCCATGGACTTACGTGTTTCGAAAACATCTTTAAAACGACACAACAAAAGACTAAATAAAATGAATAAGAGTTTAAGTTTAAAAAACATCCTATTCTAGCCTAAGACTAAGAAAATAAATATCACTACCCTATGCATGCGCCATGGTCTCGAGTTGCGATGTCGTCGTCAGCCGTATAGGAGTGCCTTGTCTTAACCTGAAAAAGTAAAGTAACACGAGGCTTGAGTATTTCTAGAATACTCAGTAAGTGACCCCCTTATCGGAGTTATGCAACAATCACATGCAATGAAATGATGGGACCTATCTTTCGTTTCGTTTCATTTTCCCTACGGTGTAATCNCTTTTCCTATAATTCATATAAAATTACAACCTAAATCATTGAAACAATTGANTCCTATAATTCATATAAAATTACAACCTAAATCATTGAAACAATTGAGTAGATCTAAATCATTCCAACAATTTAGTAGATCTAAAATATAATTGGTTGTGATTTCCTAAACTCATACAGAATTCTTTTTATTTAATCTCTAATTCCAAACTAAATAACGGTAACCAAATTAATATTATTTAATAAAATAAAAGGAAGATTTAACATACTACCTCATCAAATGACATATCTCCTGGAGCGAACTAAGTCTGTTTAAACCTTTTGCTTTTTTCTATTTGTTTTTATAGGAAGAAGAATTCTAGGTAAATCTGTCGTTGTTCTTACAGAAAAGAAATTCCTGATTTCTTACCGGATTTATTCTTAGGGAAGGAGTGGTGAGAGATTGAAGGAAGGAGGAGGGATCGGTTACCAAATGTTTTTCTTCTTTTAATTTTTATTTATTTATTTATTATTTTATTATTTTAACTACTTTTTTTTATAATTATTTTTATTTGTTTATTTCTTTATTTATTTTTCGGCTATTACAACTGATCACCAAGCATTTCGTAAGTGGCATTGGGATAACTTTGTGTTCTTGTAGGAAGTCCATCTCAAGTACCACGTCGAAGTCATCCATGCGAACCATGACAAGGTTCATTTCTCCTGTCCAGGTCCCTAATTTGAAGGGGACTCTTTTAGATACTCCCACAGCAAGACCTCGGAGTTGACAGATTTCATTTTTTCGGGGTTCTTTTCTATGGCGAGTCCCAATTTTCGTGCTTCTTGGTCGGCGATGAAATTTTGGGTCGCACCTGAGTCTATCAAGGTGCTCTTGCTTGGTCGGGAGTTTATTGTTGCATCTACGAACATGTGCCCTTTCTCTATTATCTCCATTCGGTCGACCTTTCGTTGGAGGGCTAAAAATAATTTAAAGGCACCCATTTGGGGGTTGTCCTGATCTTCCCTCCTGTTTGGCGTAGTCTCGACTCCTGTGTCATTGCTCTCTTGAATGGACACTTGGAGTGCACTGAGAGAGGTCTGATGAGGACAGTAGGACAGTCTGTGGGGGCCTTTACACAACAGGCATTGTAAAGGTGTCGTCGGGTAGTTCTTTTGAGGGTAAGGTCCTCGAGATGTCCCCGCTTGGTTATTCTGAGGAGGTCTATCTGTCCACCCACTTGATCTGTCATTACTTCCGTTTAGTCTATTGGGGCCTTCATTTCGATGACCTAGCGATCTATATGTTTTGCCCCCAGTGTTTGGGGCCTATGTCGTTTTTCTTTGGAAACTCGCTTCGTTCCCAAAGTCTAGGAGTCTCTCGATGCTGGCAATTGCAGTAGCTAGATCTTGAATCTTTTTCTCATATATTTTTGTTTTGGCCCACAATTATAACCCATTTATAAAGAAAAATATCTTGTCTTTCTCTGATGTGCCCCTGATATCTAGCATCAGGGTCGAGAACTGTCTGACATAGTCCCTTATGCTTCCAGTTTGTTTCAGAGTTATTAGTTTTTCTATTGCCATGTGTTCTACGTTTTCGGGGAAGAATTGGTCTCTCAACTCTCTCTTGAGGTCTTCTCACGAGTCGATGGTGCACAATCCATTCTCGATGTCTTGCACCTTTGTACGCCACCAAAGTTTTGCATCGTCTATGAGATGCATTGAGGCTACTGTCACTTTTATGTCGTCAGTACAAGCCGTTGTGGCTTTGAAGTACTGTTCGACATCAAAGATGAAGTTCTCCAACTCTTTGGTGTCTCGGTTCCCTTTGAAGGGTCTAGGGTCTGGGAACTTCAGTTTGTTGGATCATGTATTAGTTTGCCTAGCCGTGACGTTGTCCACTACTTTCATTGTCACCCCAATTCGGGTGTTCATGTAGGCCATCTTTTCTTGGATGGCATCGATCGTTGTTCTGAATTCATCAGCTAATCCATTGAACAAACTCATCATTGTATTTTGTAGCACATCGAACTCTTCGCCACGTCCCTTCTTGTGCGCAACAGAGCTATCAGGGCTACTAGAAGGTCTTGAGCTGCTCGTAGGAGCAACTCTTTCTTCGAGTGAGGCCACTCGAAACATTAGTTCCGCGATTGGCAACCCATCCAGGCGGTTGCCCATTGCGTCAATTTGTACGACTTTTCCATTCAATTCCGTCACCCGTTCTTCCAGGAAACGGATGGTGTCAGGGACTTCTTTGAGGAATAGCATTTTCTCCTCTATTAAAGTAAGTCGGTCGGCTTATGATTTGGGTGTCGACTTTGTCGTTGACATAGTTTCGGTCTTTGCTATGTCACGGAGCTAACAAAGCTCTGATACCACTTGTCACAATCGCACTCTTAATGGCAGCAGACTTGCGATTGTGCGGCACTCACTTTCCAACGACAAGTGAGCTAAGCCAATTCATTTTTACGTCGCCTACGGCCAAGCGACGTATGCTCGAACCTTTGGCCTCGGTTTAAGAGAAGGTTTTAGAAAACGAGGGCAGAGAGAGATTTTCGAAAGAGAGATTTTGAAAGAGACGTTATATAAGCAAGCAAGAGAGTAACAACAACGGCTCATAGTATATAACCTTGGGTAGGGAGAAGTTTACAACTTCATGTCTGGTAGGCCTAGACATTTTTCCAAAACGTCATATTCCCTAGAAATACAAAAGTAAGACAATAAAACGTCATATTCCCTAGAAATACAAAAGTAAGACAATAGAACATGGAAAGCGTCATATTCCCTAGAAATACAAAAGTAAGACAGTAGAACATGGAAAGCGTCATTCCCTAGAAATACAAAAGTAAGACGGTAAAACGTCATTTTCCCTAGAAATACAAAAGTAAGAGAGTAGAACATAAAGGGTTTGGCTTGTGTGGGCAAAAATAAGAAATAAAGAAAAAAACAATTATACAAATCGTTGCCTGAGAGATTCGAAGTCTCGGGGAAGTAGAACATGGAAAGACATAAAAGGTTTGGCTTGTGTGGGCATGAGAAATAAAGAAAAAAACAATTATAGAAATTGTCACCTGAGAGATTCGAACTCTCAGGGGGGAACCCCATGTACTTAGCAGGCACACGCCTTAACCACTCGGCCAAAGCGACACATGTTTTTGGCAATAGAGGTCTAAGCTATACAAAAATTTCAAAGTCAAACGTTCTAACAAAGAAATGAGAAATAAAGAAAAAAAATAGTTATAGAAATCGTCGCCTGAGAGATTCGAACTCTCGCGGGGAAACCCAATGTACTTAGCAGGCACACGCCTTAACCACTCGGCCAAAGCGACACATATTTTTGGCAATAGAGGTCTAAGCTATACAAAAATTTGAAAGTCAAACGTTCTCATTAACAAATACAATAAATACAAATCTACGAGAAATGAAGAAAAAAAAATTAAAATCGTCGCCTGAGAGATTCGAACTCTCGCGGGGAAACCCCATGTACTTAGCAGGCACACGCCTTAACCACTCGGCCAAAGCGACACATGTTTTTGGCAATAGAGGTCTAAGCTATACAAAAATTTCAAAGTCAAACGTTCTAACAAAGAAATGAGAAATAAAGAAAAAAAAATAGTTATAAAAATCATCGCCTGAGAGATTCGAACTCTCGCGGGGAAACCCCATGTACTTAGCAGGCACACGCCTTAACCACTCGGCCAAAGCGACACATGTTTTTGGCAATAGAGGTCTAAGCTATACAAAAATTTGAAAGTCAAACTTTCTCATTAACAAATACAATAAATACAAATCTACGAGAAATGAAGAAAAAAAAATTAAAATCGTCGCCTGAGAGATTCGAACTCTCGCGGGGAAACCCCATGTACTTAGCAGGCACACGCCTTAACCACTCGGCCAAAGCGACACATATTTTTGGCAATAGAGGTCTAAGCTATACAAAAATTTGAAAGTCAAACGTTCTCATTAACAAATACAATAAATACAAATCTACGAGAAATGAAGAAAAAAAAATTAAAATCGTCGCCTGAGAGATTCGAACTCTCGCGGGGAAACCCCATGTACTTAGCAGGCACACGCCTTAACCACTCGGCCAAAGCGACACATATTTTTGGCAATAGAGGTCTAAGCTATACAAAAATTTGAAAGTCAAACGTTCTCATTAACAAATACAATAAATACAAATCTACGAGAAATGAAGAAAAAAAAATTAAAATCGTCGCCTGAGAGATTCGAACTCTCGCGGGGAAACCCCATGTACTTAGCAGGCACACGCCTTAACCACTCGGCCAAAGCGACACATATTTTTGGCAATAGAGGTCTAAGCTATACAAAAATTTGAAAGTCAAACGTTCTCATTAACAAATACAATAAATACAAATCTACGAGAAATGAAGAAAAAAAAATTAAAATCGTCGCCTGAGAGATTCGAACTCTCGCGGGGAAACCCCATGTACTTAGCAGGCACACGCCTTAACCACTCGGCCAAAGCGACACATATTTTTGGCAATAGAGGTCTAAGCTATACAAAAATTTGAAAGTCAAACGTTCTCATTAACAAATACAATAAATACAAATCTACGAGAAATGAAGAAAAAAAAATTAAAATCGTCGCCTGAGAGATTCGAACTCTCGCGGGGAAACCCCATGTACTTAGCAGGCACACGCCTTAACCACTCGGCCAAAGCGACACATATTTTTGGCAATAGAGGTCTAAGCTATACAAAAATTTGAAAGTCAAACGTTCTCATTAACAAATACAATAAATACAAATCTACGAGAAATGAAGAAAAAAAAATTAAAATCGTCGCCTGAGAGATTCGAACTCTCGCGGGGAAACCCCATGTACTTAGCAGGCACACGCCTTAACCACTCGGCCAAAGCGACACATGTTTTTGGCAATAGAGGTCTAAGCTATACAAAAATTTCAAAGTCAAACGTTCTAACAAAGAAATGAGAAATAAAGAAAAAAAAATAATTATAAAAATCGTCGCCTGAGAGATTCGAACTCTCGCGGGGAAACCCCATGTACTTAGCAGGCACACGCCTTAACCACTCGGCCAAAGCGACACATGTTTTTGGCAATAGAAGTCTAAGCTATACAAAAATTTCAAAGTCAAACGTTCTAACAAAGAAATGAGAAATAAAGAAAAAATAATTATAGAAATCGTCACGTGAGAGATTCGAACTCTCACGGGAAAACCCCATGTACTTAGCAAGCACACATCTTAACCACTCAGCCAAAGCAACACATATTTTAAACAATAGAGGTCTAAGCTATACAAAAATTTCAATGTCAAACATTCTCATTAACAAAAAAATGAGAAATAAAGAAAAAACAATTATAGAAATCGTCGCCTAGAGATTCGAACTCTCGCCGGGAAACCCCATGTACTTAGCATAGATTCAAACTTCTCTTGTAACCACGGGAAGTTGTTTCCTATATTTTGTCTTCATCGAATTGTTTGTTGAAAATTTTTGTGTTCTTAGGTGGAGTTGGAATTCATATCATTGTTGTTTTTTCTCTTGTATACTGCAATGGATCAAAACTAATAACGATGTTAGCCAGTTGAGAGTCGTTGATTTACATATCCAACTATAGGTACTTGTAGGCTTGGATGTTGCCATGTTTCCTTTACCTCGTTTGGTATGCAGCTATAAAGTATACTTAATGTGTTCCAACTCGAACTTTTTGGAAGTTACAAGTGATGTTGTTACGGGTTTAAGTATGCGGTCAAGTTATGGATCTCTCGTAAGTGGAGGTAGAAGGTGTTTGTGTAGGTCGAAAGAAGAGTATTATGCATGTTTATCAAGCATATGAGTGCAGGTCGTATATAGTTGATTTGTTTAGCCGTACACGTCTCAATGACAACAAGATTGTCGATACTTCTCTTGAGATCAATGTTCAATACTCTCCGTCATATGGACTTTGTCGTATCCTCGTTTATATCATACTATTGTTGGAAGCTTGATCGATCTTACTGTGACTCGTCTAACTGTTGTGTATTTAATCAATTTGGTTCATCAATTCGGTTCTTACAAATGTTCATTGGGTTTTTACTCTTCATGTTGTTAGGTGTCTTTGAAATACTCCGTTTTAGAGTCTCTTATTTTCTTTCACATTATCTTCGAGACACAACTTTAGATTTATGTGCTACACGAATGCTAAATTAAATACTGTGTATAGTTTTTTATGAGCAAACCAAGCACATTGAAATTTATTGTAACAGCCCAAGGCTTACCGCTACCCGATAATGTCCTCTTTGGGCTTTCTCTTTTGGGTTTTCCCTTTCAGGCTTCTACTCAAGGTTTTTAAAACGCGTTTACTAGGGAGAAGTTTCCACATCCCCTCTACAACTGATGTGGGATCTCACAGTTCACCCCCCTTCGGGGCCCAGTGTCCTCGTTGGCACTCATTCCTCTCTCCCATTCCCTTTCAGGCTTCCACTCAAGGTTTTTAAAACGCTACTAGGGAGAGGTTTCCACATCCCCTCTACAACTGATGTGGGATCTCACAGTTCGAGATTTCTCTTTTGGGCTTTCCTTTTCAGGCTTCCACTCAAGGTTTTTAAAACGCATCTACTAGGGAAAGGTTTCCACATCCCCTCTACAATTGATGTGAGATCTCACAGTTCACTCCCTTCAGGACCCAGTGTCCTCATTGACACTCGTTCCTCTCTCCAACTGGGATCTCACAATCCACCTCTCTTCGGGGCTAACATTCTCGCTGGCACATCGCTCAGTTTTCACCCCATTCAAGACTAAACATCCTTACATCCTTACTGACACACCGCTCGACATCTGGCTCTGATACCATCTGTAACCAAACCAAAGCAAGCATGGTCAACTTTGTAAAAGTGAGATTCAAAGGTCATAATAATGAAATTAAGTTTCAGGGAGATTCAAATTAAGTTTCAGGGAGATTCAATAGAATGAAATAGTTCCGGGGAGATTCAAAGTTTCATAATAGTGAAAAAGAATATAATATCTATTTACATCATTTTTCCCATATTAGTTTGGATTTCAAGTCTTATGTTCATCCAAAGTTTCAAATGGAAATGTGCAGTGTGTTTGTTCTCAAGAAACATTTTAGTACAAACTAGCAGTAGATACCATTCCATTAACAACGATAATTGTCAAAAATTTATGAGAGATTAAGGCAAACAAGTTTACAACAACCTCAAATCTCTCTCATACACGAGGCGTTTATATTATATAACAAGTACGAAAAGCAATATATTAGATCTGAATAGAATTTCCAAGCGTCTCGAAGGATCGATTAGCTCGTATAAACGACCTAGGTTGCTTCGTAACTGCAGCTAAAATATCAGCATAACCCACAACTCCAACCAAAATTTCATCATTTTCATCCTCAGTTACCCACACATGGCTTGCCTTATGAGAAAGCATCTGAGCCATAACAGCAGCCAATGAACTTGTTACTTTACATGTCAAAGGAGCACTTCTGCCCCGGTACATGCTCCGACTGATCCTCAATGCCGGGCTCGATGGCTTGAATCCGATGCTTCTACTGCTGAATTTCCTTACCCGTTTTTCGCCACCAGCTTTAGCACGGTCGTTCTCGCCACCGTTAGCATTGGTGGATAGATCTGGGACGATACGTGAGGCCATGTTGTCTTCCGCCCCCATCACAAACTGCCCAGCAGAAAGATTGGCTAAAGCCCAAGCAGCAGCCAAGTAATTGCATTTCCAGAGTTTGGAGGCTGAGATCTCTCCAATGATCCTGTATTGATTATCATGCATGTTTTCCACCACAGCAACTGCAGTAGGATCATCTGGAAGCTTATGAGTGATATCGATCGCAGGAGTCAAGGCGTCGATCGAGCAGTAGTTTGGGTTGATGACCCCTAGTGTAGAGATGGAGGATAGAGGGAGAGGAGCAAGGGCTCCGAGACAACCGATAAGGAAACGGATGACATCTTCTCTTGAGAGACAACAAAACTTATCGTGACAAGTAGATGTCGAAGACGACGATGGGTGGTTAGCATTTACATTGAGGTTATTGCTGCTACCAACAGAGGTATCAACGTTCTTCAACCACTTACCATTATAGAGAACGGAAAACCGTTTGCTCATTCCTTTCCACACCACACTTTTTCGGATTAGAAGACGCCTCACACCTTGCTTCATCATTTCTAATGCATCAATCAATCTTTTACATGGACAGATCAAGAGGTTAAATCAATTGAATGCCACACCCACGCAGTAAATGAAGTGAAAAATACACGGGAATGCAAGAACAGGACACCCCAAGAAGAGGCTAACTAATCCAGGAAATGGCTACAATCAAGCAAAATAAGACTTCAATGAAAGTTATAAAAAAGTTTAAACACGAAAACCTAAAGAGAAGCACGGAATCTAATAAGGGATCACAACTCTCCTACAGATCTTTCAACCCCTCTAAAAATTCTAGTTGCTTGAGTCAAAAGCATCTGAAAGGATCTAAACCACAGTGAGTTCAGAAACGAGAGAGAAAAACATTTCGTGGTCGTACTCACAGATCTTACCTTATGAATCTATGAACAATTCTAATATCAAAACGGAATATGAAATCCCACATCTGTTGGGGAGGAGAACGAAACATTTTTATAAGGGTTTCCTTTTTCATTATCTTTTCATATAACAATGAAAAGTGTTTCTGTTTCTAGATATATAAATAAATCGCCTTGTGAGATCCACGTCGGTTGGGGAGGAGAACGAAATTTTTTTTATAAGGGTGTGAAAACCCCTCCCTAGCAGACGCGTTTTAAAAACCTTGAGCGGAAGTCTGAAAGGAAAAGCCCTAAGAGGACAATATCTGCTAGCAGTGAGCTTAGACAGTTACAAATGGTATCAGAGTCAGACATCGAACGATGTGTCAGTGAGGAGGTTGAGCCCCGAAGGGGGGGTAGACATGAGGCGGTGTGGCAGCTAGGACGCTGGGCCCGAAGGGGGGTGAATTGAGACTCCCACATCGATTGGAGAAGGGAACGAGTGTCAGCGAAAACGTTGGGCCCCACATTGGTTGGGAGGAGAACAAAACAATTTTTATAAGGGTTTGGAAATCTCTCCCTAGCAGACGCGTTTTAAAAACCTTGAGGGGAAAGCTCAAAGAGAACAATATCTACTAGCGGTGGGCTTGAGCCGTTACATCAATACATCAATACACTTTGAAAAAAGAACTTTTTGTTAAACAATCATAACTCATAAGACCCATAACACTGAAAACTAGTCAAAAACAGTGAAAAATAATCAAAAGTTCACAGGCATATAGATTGCAATAGGATCAAAATTCTGGAAAAAGAAAAAAGAAACAGTATAGAACTACTTTTGGTAGCATCCAATAGAAGCACTTCAAGAACAATTTACAAAATTCCATCAACCAAACATAGAACAAGCCTCTTAAATTCTAATCACATGATCAATTATTAACAAAACAAAACACCATAGACATTAACATATGAAACAAAGAGGCTAACCTTGTTGCAGGATCGACCTGTCTCAATAACGAATGGTTGGGAACTACAGCCTCCGAAACTGGGGTCTTCATTGCCCTATCTTGATCCTTTTGATTCTCCGTTCGAGCCAGAAAGGCAACGATATCCAAAGACGAGAGAATTCCCACAAATCTCTGCTGTTTCATTTCAGCATTCTCAATAATTCCAAGACTTTTCCTCTTCCAAATTGGTATCCCACACTCTGTCGACTCTCCAATCACCCGAATTGCCGTTTCAATCGTCTCCGTCTCATAAAACTCAACCATCTCCGGCTTTCCTACAGTCAGATCCCCAACCACATGATACAAAAACACTGATGCCATGATAACTCTTCACCTCTCTGCAATAAACCCAACCAAAATCTAAAGAATCCAATCTTATAACATCAATCTTCAACACAAATCTCCTCAAACAATCCAAGATCAGTATCAACAGCGCATGCAGGGCACTGATTTCCAGGAAATCCAGGATTAAAAATCTATACAGAACAAAAAAAAAAAATGGAAAGATTCTTCACTTCTTCTCCGATTTCAGATCCAACATGACAATTATTCAATTAAAAAAAAAAAAAAAAAAAAACCCTAAGTACAAGAATCAAGAATAAGATGATATTAAATTAAACTCCGCAGACAGCAACAAAAAAGATGAGCGTAAAGGAAAGTACCGAGGCTCGCATCGTTAGGTTTCAAATTTCTCGGGAACCGAACGGCGGAGAGAGAGAGATAGAGAGAAACCGGAAAACCCGGTGAAAGGGGCAAAAGCTATAAAAGGGAATGAAGGAAAATAAGCAAGAGATCAAACCCAGTAATAGACAATCTACAGAGCCTCAAAAACAAGGAGCAAAGAGAATCCGCCATTGATGATGAAGAACCGATTGGAAGAAGGTACAGAGTGAATGTCCATGAAAAATCGCTCGATCAGCTCAAACCCACCACCCAACAACGCAACAAAAACAACAAGAAACAGTTAGTGGATAGCTCTGTCAATCGACGCAGAAGAATTCAGAGAAGAATATGATCATTTTCCTCGTAGAAAGAGGCCAGAGTTCGCAATCAATGTGGAAATTTGAACATTCGCCTCAATAAAAAGTAATTATTACTTATTATATAATATTTTTTTTATATATATTTTACAAATTAATATTTTAATTTTATTAAAAATAAAATTTTAAATAAATACCCCGAACCAACCAAAGTTTATAGTTCGGTTGGATTCCGTTGTTTGGATTGAAAAGATTGGTCATTCGAACAATTGAGCTGAATCTAAAAATGTCTCATTCGTTCCGATCCAATCAAATCTACAGACACTCGTAATTTTTATTTCTAATAAATTTGTTTAATTGTATTAATTTATATCTTAAATGAAAAGTTCATCGGATCAATTTTTTATTTCATTTTAATTTTTACCGTAAATTTTGTTAATTATTATCGTTTGAAATTAAATTATATTTTAAATAGAAAAATTATGACATTTTTGTAATTTTCTTATTGTCTAAAACTTATTATTTGAACACAAATTTTAACAATTTAACGTGCAAATTTCATCCTTATAATTATTATTTTTTTTATATAAAAAAATTATTACAAATTAGCAATATTTTGCACACCAAAATTTTAAATAAATACCCCGAACCAACCAAAGTTTATAGTTTGGTTGGATTCCGTTGTTTGGATTGAAAAGATTGATCATTCGAACAATTGAGCTGAATCTAAAAATGTCTCGTTCGTTCCGATCCAATCAAATCTACAGACACTCGTAATTTTTATCTCTAATAAATTTGTTTAATTGTATTAATTTATATCTTAAATGAAAAGTTGATACAATCAATTTTTTATTTCATTTAAATTTTTACCGTAAATTTTGTTATTTATTATCGTTTGAAATTAAATTATATTTTAAATAGAAAAATTATGAAATTTTTGTAATTTTATTATTGTCTAAAACTTATTATTTGAACACAAATTTTAACAATTTAACGTGCAAATTTCATCCTTATAATGAATTTTTTTTTATAAAAAAATTATTACAAATTAGCAATATTTTGCACACCAACCTAGCCCATGGTTCAAATTCAAGTTAAGCCCAAAAAGCACATGAGCCCAGCCCCAACACTGCATACGAGCCCAACGTTCTCAACCCAGACTAGCAACCCATCAGCCTGAGCCCACGTAGGTCACAAAACCTGCATGCGAACAACCCTGTAATGACCCAAGCCCAGGATTCGGATCAGGATTCAGAATCCGGATTCAATACCTATGACTCCGACATTACTTGCATCTCCTGCGACATGGTAATTTACTTACTATCTCAACATCAACACAAGTCATTTCTGCATGTTTTGTCCTCACTCCCATGTATCTAAATAAAACTATTAGGAGGTCATCTATCATAGAATATGGATTTCTCTTTATTTCTTTTAAGCATTTCATAGTCATCTGATTCTTAGAATCGCTCTCATTCAAATGTGGTATCGGTTCATTCATGTACCCCTCATTTACTTGGGTGTTACAATAACGGTCCACACATGCTACTCCATCCTGGTTAATTCTTCCCAGTTATGACCCACATCTTGGTTCGACCCTTCGCACTACTTCACTTCGCCCCGCTTAGCCGTTTAGATGGAACCATTTTTTTTATGTAAAATAAGCCCATTAGAGGTTACATAGAGCTACTCCTTTGGATAGTTAAACAAATTTTAGAACTATTTAGATTTTATTCGGGATAGTTAAGTGATGTTAGGTCTGTGATAGGCTCTAAGTTTAATTTGTTTGAATGAGTGAAACATCATAAGTGAAATTGGACTTATGAAGCTGAAACTAGGAACGTTCAACCAAAGTAAACTTACGAGCACCAATTTGAGCTTAAATGATAAATAGACTCACTATTAGAATGCTCACCGGCTAGTTGGATGAAATTATTATGTTGTATAGTTCACATGTATATTGCTTATTGCATGTTATATGATAATGATACGACAATATCATACAAATGTGGAGGTCCGTTATTCCGTTTCTATCAAGTGTATGTTTTCTTTTTTAAATTCTAATTGAACACTCAGTCTACTTGTCTTCTAATATTTAAGTCAAAATGAAGGGAACCTTCTCTAGTTATAGAGTTCTGATGACTTGTTTGACTTTGGTTGACTTTGAGCGATAGATAGCTTTGACTAAATTAAAAATCTGATGGATTTTCGCATTTTTTTAAAAAGAAATGTGTAAGGATAAGGTATTTTTTGAAATTTGTTAAAAAATTTAAATTTTAATTAATATAAAAGATTTTTAAAAATTAAAAAATAACATTTATTAATTTAGCCATATTTAAACAGAGAAAAAATCAGTCATTTTTAGTGGAGAAAATAGAGGGTAGAAAAAGAATTGACTCAACGGTCCCGTTGGGCGAGTCTTTCACTTCTGCTCCTCCAGGTTTCATCTTCCATACCGGATCCGGCGACGGACGTCAGATCGATTCGCTCGTTTTTTAAGTTCTTCTTCATCCTCCTCTGCCTCTCTAATTCTCTCCCCCTCTTTATGTTTTGAAATTCAGCAGTTTCGAAGCTCTGAGGGAGGAACTGTTTTGAAAGTTCGTGAAATTTCAACACAGGGAGGGGATAGCCGCGGAGATACACGGAAGTTGTGGCAATTGCTTTTGGTTAGTGAATTTTCGTTTTTATCTGTTTCTGTATTTTTTTTAATCTCGAGTTGAAGGCCGATTGGATGTGTGAAAAGTACCTGTGATGTAGCTGTTCATCTCTACTTCTCTTTCTTTCTTTCTTTTTTTTTTTTTTTTTTTTTTTTTTTTTTTTTTTTTTTTTTTTTTTTTTTTTTTTTTTTTTTTTTTTTTTTTTTTTTTTTTTTTTTNTTTCAATC
Organism: Cucurbita pepo subsp. pepo; assembly: GCF_002806865.2. NCBI lineage: Eukaryota > Viridiplantae > Streptophyta > Magnoliopsida > Cucurbitales > Cucurbitaceae > Cucurbita > Cucurbita pepo. Next base: position 4,574,291 of record NC_036648.1, on the reverse strand, counting down.
AGGGTTTAAGGAAATTCGTGTCTGATTTGGAAGATCATTTTGTGATTGGAGAAAAGTCGAGTTTAGAAGCTGGCGCTATTGGACCACTGAGTGCATTTGGACCCATAAATAGCTACTGAAATCTACCCACGTAGCGGACTGCATCATTCTAATCAGGCAGGGCTCCCTCTTCTTTCCATTTGTTGAAGGAGGAGGAGGAAGAAGAAAAAATCGAAGATGTTTAAGTTCTTGAAGGGAGTGGTGGGTGGATCTGGGACTGGGCTCAAAGATCTACCCTACAACATCGGCGATCCGTACCCATCAGCCTGGGGCTCATGGACTCACTTTCGGGGTACCTCCAAGGTATGTTTTAACCGTCAAGTAGTCGCTTGGGTAATGAACATGATCTAACTTTGGCATTGCGGATTGCTGAATTGTGGTTTGTATAATTCTAAGTGATTTGTACTGCATTTTAGAATTGACGAGCCTTGATCCTGTAGTTGGGAAATTGCCCATCCTTTACTTAGTTGGCTTCTTACATGTTTTGGTCGGTGGTGTGTGGCAGCCAATTTATGGGGTGAATTTGAATTGCTTTACATTTGACAACTTTGAGTTTGTTGTGTTTTGGCTTTTACTGCCCAACTTTTCCCACCTTTGTTCCTTTCGAAGTAAGGAAATGAACTCTCAAAAATTTTGTACGTTGAGATGAAACAATGCTAGCATTACCTAATGTTACAAAGCTCTTCTTCTTCTTCTTCCCTTTTTTCTTCATGTTTGGTAACTGAAACACGTTAGTTAATTACAAAGTGCCCTATAATTATTTCCTATACTATAATTACTTCCTATATAAGAAATTTTTAAATAAGACGGTCTTGGTAAAATAATGACCTACTGTTGGTGGTGGATAGCTTCTATCAGATCCGAACATTAAGCCTTTTAGAGAAGGGAGTGGATAGTGGGTATGAACTTATTTGAATAGAATTTGTTCTATAGGTTATACAATTGTGTCTTTTAAGTTCTAAAAGTTATAAGAAGAAAGTAATGAGTTCTTATGGAGGTTCTCATATTTTTGTGACAACGCGGAGATTTTCAAGTAGTAGCTTTAGGATTGTTGAGGTCAGACAAATTTGAAACCATGTGAACGATTGCTTGTTGGGCATTGTCTAAGCTCTAGATGTGTTCTTCCATTCGGGCAACAAAGCCCGTCAGCTATCTCTATGCTCGAAGCCACCAGCAGTTGTGGCTCTGTCTTCTAGGACTTCGACCCTAGTCATTAATTCGTGGATAGGCATTGCCTCAAGGCGACCTGCCATCTCATCAATGCTGTCGGCTTTAGTGGCAATCTCATTCATGCGAGAATCCAAAAGCCCCATTCGATCAAGAACTTCACTCATGCAGAGTAATTGATCTTCGATTCCAGCTAATCGGTTAGCTTGAGATTTGCCCAATTGTTTTGCAGCGGACATGGTTGTGTACTACTTTTCAATGACCCGACTCGGCTTTGATACCACTTGTCACAATCCCACTCTTGCAGTAGTGGGACAACGATTGTGCAACACTTGTTCTAACCCAGTGAACAAGTCAGCCGTGAGAAATTTGGACTTCGCGGCCAACGTTGGCGTATACTCGAACCTTGAGTCACGTTTGAGATAAATGTTTCGGAAAACGTGAGCGAGGAAATATGTTGAAAACAATTTGAAAGAAAGCAATATTATAGCTAAAAGCGTTTAGGCAACAACAACGACTTTGATAGCATATAACCCGGGTAGCAGGAAGAGACAACTAGTCATATCCCCCTATAGTACATTTTATGGCATTTTAGCTCTGACAGGTGTAGACATGATTTTGGTGAATGGTCATACACCCCCATATTGACACAACATGAAATAGTAAAGACCTATCTAAGATGAAAGTATGTAAAAGGGGTTTAGAACAGGCATATGGCCATGGACAACACGTCCTAGACAAGCATGACCGGAACATCTGACATGTGGTCATAGACAACATGCCTTGGACAAGCATGACCGTGACACATGACAACCTCCAACCATGCTTGCTATCAAGTTAGATGTGAGCCAATAGCTGCTTGGGAACTACAAACCTGCTTTTCTTAGGATTGGGAGCAGGGAGTTTTTGCTGAGTTTCAATGAGAAATCTTGAGGAAGTTTCATGATAAAAAGGTAGAAAAGAACAATCTTTGGGGTAAGGTGCTTATTTTTAATTTTATGGTGGTCAAAGAGGGTTAACTTTTTAGATTTTGGGCTTACATTTGCTTCCATGCATATTGAATGGGGAACTTTTTAGTCTTTTTTTTAGTTAGAGGATTTCTTATCCTTTTGCTTGCAATTATTCGTTTTATATCAATTTTTTGTCCAAAAAGAGATTTGCTGTATTCTCATATTCTCCTCTCTAATAGGCATTCATTCTATAAATATTAGAGATCGTTTGGTACCTGGTTTATATGACATCTATAGAGATTATATTTGTATCTACTTTTGCCTTTTTTTCCCCCTTTTGTTCAATTGAAAGCTCTTGCTTGTGGTGTATGTTGGACGTTTTCCTTGTCAAGCAGTTAGCTGCTAAATCTGGTTGTTGCATATAGGATTTCAGTCCCTGAAGTCTAGATTACAGAAATGTTTGGGCTTCTATGTTCGCCTTTTATATTTTATGTATATTTTATGTCAGCTCTATAATCTTCTGACATTACTATAAACTTCTAAAATTTTTGTATTAGGTGAAATTGATGTTAGAATTGTTTCACTTTCAGGATGATGGATCTCCAGTCTCTATATTTTCGCTTTCAGGGAGTAATGCACAGGATGGACATTTGGCTGCAGGTCGCAACGGTGTGAAACGGCTGCGAACTGTAAGCTGCCAACGACTATTGTTATGGATCTTATGCATACAAATGAGATAATTTTTGGGTTTTTTTTTTTTAATTTTTTATTTTTATGAAAAGCTAAGCTTGTATTGAAATCAAAGAAAAGAATACAAGGGGAATTAAAAAACCCACCCCCAAGAGGAACTCAATTAACACAAATGAGATTATTTTGTGTGTATTCATAATTTTGACTACTGTCGTGCCATTTCAACTCTAGTTTGTGTGGATTTTGATGTATTTTTAATTGATAATGTATTCTATACCAAAAATGACATGCGATTTATATTCTGAGGATTGATAACTTTTCTTGGTTAATCCATTAAATCTACTATGCATTTTTTCTAGACTATCTGTCGGCATATTGATATTCCATTGACATTAATAATCTTATCTACAATTTTATTCAGGTTAGGCATCCAAATATTTTATCCTTTCTTCACAGTACTGAGGCTGAAACTACTGACGGTTCTGCTTCCAAGGTTACGATTTATATGGTTACAGAGCCTGTTATGCCATTGTCTGAAAAGATCAAGGAATTGGGTTTAGAAGGTACCCAAAGGTATAAGCCAAATCCAACCAGAAGCTTTTTTCCAATTTTGGTTTTTGCATTTTTTGTTATTGCTGGTTACATGTTTTTTAGTACTGTCGTGTCATTCATTTTTCAGAAATACATTGTTTTATGTAACATGATAATGAAAGAGCCAAAGAGTTTTGTCTCGTGCTTCTAAAATGATCTGCCATTAATTTTATGCACTGGTAACGGATGCATTATATAGTTGTAGACTTATAAGAAGTTTAAAATGTGAAAAAGATGGGCATTTTTCATATCATGAATTACATCATTTGCGGAAATGTTTTTTCTATTTGTCATCATCAAAATGAGATTGCCTAATTCTTGCTCAAGGAGCCCTCTGAGATCTCTATTGGAGGATGGGAAGTCTTGGGGCATGTTTGAAAGTGATTTTAGAAGTGGTGATCTTAGTGAAAACGATTTGTTTATAAGTAGTTTATTAAAGGTGTTTTTATATAATCATTTAAACGATCAGTTTTACACTTTTGAAGACAACTTTCATTGCATGAAAAATGATTTTTAATGATTAAATCAATGATTGATTGATGACATGTTTGACAGTCATTTTGAACATGACAAAAGTGATCTTAACCATTTCAAAATCACTCCCAAGCATGCCTGTCATTTCACTCTCTCCTCACCTCCTCCCTCCCCCGCTCGTTTGTCTCCCTCCAAATCTGGAACTTTTGGGATTTGAAAAAAGTTCTAGATTTGAAACTTTCGAATCTCAAAGGAGGGAGGCAAATTTTTTGTATAAAATTTCTAGATGTAACAGAAGTTTCATATCTGTAACTTTTAGATTTATAAGGAGAAAGGCCAATGAGAGGAATGTGAGGAGTAAAGAGAGGCGATAGTGGCGTGGTGGTTGACAGATGTTGGCAACACAGCTCTTGGAGTACTTCGGCAATGTTGTGGTAGTAATAGTTGGCATAGTGTGATGGTTGGTATCAGTGGCAGACAGTGAACACCAGACGAAAAAAAGGAGAGGGAGAAAAGAGAAGGAAGGAGAAAGGGAGGGAGGGAGGGGAAGAGAGAGAAAATGCTTCTTTTAGAAAAAAAGAAAAATGCTAATTCAGCTTCAAAATTATAAAAATAGTGTCTAGTTAGCTCAATATTAATAACAAATGCTGAGTCAGCCCTACATAAATAACAGTTGAGAGGATGTTAATAATTGAGACTAGAATGAAGATTATCCCAAACTTCAGAGGTAAGAATGTTGAGTTTGAAAACAAGGAAAGGGCCTATGTGAACTTCTTTGATAATCTTCTATACCTTGCTCTATCTTGATGTAAATTGAATTCTCTCTTTTGTTATTATAGCTTCTTTTTTTGTTTTTGTTTTTGTTTTTTTTCTCGAATGGAAGTTTATTGTAGCTCATTTGGATTGGTGTCTTTCTTTCACCCTCTCCCCACCCCTTTTTTTTTAAAATAAATTTCATATATAAATGAAGTTCTTTCNAAAAAAAAAAAAAAAAAAAAAAGAAAAAAAAGAAAAATGGTGAGCTCGAAACCTTAGGAACTCAAATGTGTCCAGCGTTAGGAACCAAAAGTATATTTTTTCTTTAATTAATGTGTTGCTCAAAGTCTGTTTGAATGGTTTTAGAAACATGTCATCATCATGTATGTTCTATGTGCGTGGCCATACTTCTTATGAGATGAGAAATACTTTCTCGGTTTTTTTCTATGGTAGTTGATGCAAAATAGTTTAAATATATTTATGGTGGGTTTGAGCTGTTTGTTAGTTTTGTTCTTCCATGGGCTTTCATCACAGAAGTTTTATGTTATCACTTTGAGAAAGGTTTGATTACTATCTTGATTGAACATTGGTATTTATCAAGTTCCATGTTGAAGATTATTCATATGTTGGCTTTGCTGCGTTTCTTCTAAGGTATGGTAGGGATGGAATTCTTCACTTGTTCTTTGGTTAACCTGATTGTCAGTTCTAAGTTTTGGGCTGCATTGTTTTTTTTTTTTTTTTTTATAGTCTTTAGTTGGGTTTTTTTGGATATCTTGTATTTTCTAGATTCGGATTGAGTTTTTTCTGGTGTCACTGTAATTTTTTATTCAATTGATGAAAATTTGTTTCTTCTAAGAAAATTTAAATAAAAAGCATTCGTGAGAAATTCATTCTTCATTGGAGCACTTCCATTATTGGCAGGGATGAGTATTATGCTTGGGGTCTACACCAGGTTGCCAAAGCTGTGAGCTTCTTAAACAACGACTGTAAACTCGTAAGTACTTTGATATCTTGTGCTGTGATCCTAATTATTTTAATACTCTAATCATGTGGATAGACTATCTCTTCCTTCTAACCTTCGAATTGGCTCTGCCCCAGCCAGCCTCCCCTGTTCCCTTTCAAGTTTCAACTATTTAACTAGCTATATTTCCAACAGGTTCATGGTAATGTTTGCATGGCCAGTGTTGTTGTAACTCCAACCTTGGATTGGAAGCTCCACGCTTTTGACGTGCTATCTGAGTTTGATGGGAACAATGAAGCTTCAAGTGGGCAAATGCTGGTAAATAATAACCTCTCTTGAAGTCTTGAGTTTTGTGCTTGGAATTTTCCTTATCTTTTTCTATTGTGTTCCTGATGTTAGATTTATGAGCTGGATTTAAGTAGCAAAAGTTGAAAATTAATACTGAAAGCCTCCTTAATTGTGGATGTTTAAAACACCTCCTAAATTGTGGGTTACCTTAAAGGACTGGGCATTGAGTTTTACTAGATGATATTTTATATTATAAATGGTGGACGGTCAAATTGAAAGCTACTTAGAGGTCTCATCCTCAAAGAAGTAAAGCCTGTTTAATTGACACTGTCCTAGTCAATCTGTAACGGATTCTTCCTCTGTCGAAGTAAATGTGGCGTGAATATTTCAAGTAAGATGTGTTACATTGCACAGTTGATATTCGGTTGCAAATTTTTGTTCTGCTTTTGGTTTCTAGTTACTTAGGTTGTAACGTGGTTTACTTTAGATTTTCTTTTTAATTGGTTACCAAAAACTGTTATTTGTTCAGGATGTACATCAATTATAATGGTAAAGTTCAGAGGATAAGATATTCCCCGTACTGGTGATGTAAAAATAGATTACAGAAAAAATTCAACCTAGAACACTTGGGAAGCAAAAGAAAGGCCAAATTTCAAAAGGCTCTCTTTCTAGACCAACAAGAGTGGGGATTTTAACTCTATGCTTAGCAGTCCTAACTATTTTAACCTTGAAAATCTTTTATTGTGCCAATTGCTGCAGATAAAAATAGTTATCCTTTGCTTTCTTTTGGGTGCCTTTTTTGCATTGCAATTTTGGATTTTCTGTGTTGGTAACTTGAGTATTTTCTTCAGCAATATGCCTGGCTCATTGGATCGCAATATAAACCGATGGAATTGGTGAAGTCTGACTTGGCTGTTATTAGAAAGTCTCCTGCATGGGCCATTGATTCTTGGGGCTTGGGTAAGTCTGAATTGTTCCTACTGATGGGTTGCTTATTTTTATTAGTTTTATTCATTGGAATATATTATTCTGTTGTGCATTAGTAACCTAGTAGCTTACTCTGTTTGGTGTCCCCTTTTGCTCAAGTTATTAACAAAAAAATGTACATTTTAAAGGGAACAGTCTTTGATGATTTAAAATTTACCATTTAAGTACAAACTAGCAAACTTTGGTTAGGAGTATGGACAAAATCCCAACAGGTGCCCCACCCTCAACCCAAGGGCACATGGGTTCGATTCTCATTTTTGACAGCTTGAGTATGAACAAAATTCCCAGTAGTGCATCAGAAGGTCAACAAGTTTATTCTGAATATGTTTTTTTTTTTTTTCTCCTGAGAATATTGAAATTTTGTACTGGCATTATACCTACAAGACTGGTTGCTAAGCGAGTCACGTTCTTGTTTCAATATTTTTCAATCTGAAGGCTTCCAAGGATGCATATTCTATTATACTAGTGTCACAAAGCACTTGCTTCTTAATCACTTGGCATATTCCTTGTGAAAAATAGCAGTTTTGAGTTTCAATCCTTTGGCATCAGAAAAAATCTATATGAACTAGTGCAAAGGTAAAATGGAAACATTATGGCTAATGTAGGGGCATTTAGTCTACAAAATTAGTTCTGACAAATGTAGAAGTTGTTTCGGCACTATTATCATACGCACACCTTCTAACATTAAGATTGTTCATACAGTTTCACTTACAATAGTATTTCCTTATTTTGGTTGATAGGTTGTCTCATCTATGAAATATTTTCTGGTTTGAAGTTAGTCAAAACAGAGGAGCTGCGAAATACTGCTTCCATCCCCAAGGTTTCTGTTCTTATTTGAAATTTTTTCATGGGTTGTTGATTTTTCTCTTTTTCTTTTTCTCAGTAATATTTTTCTTCCTACAATCAACTGTATGGTATACTAGCTTTAAATATTTTTTTCTTATGTTTAGGAGGAAACACTACGGAAGCAGTCTCTTATTTTAATGAACATAAATTTGTGATGAAAAAAATTGTCTGGTGCCTCTAGTTGGAATAATTTTACCTCGTGGCTTTCCATTTATCAAAATCGAGTAATTGGCATTAGATAGAAACCGAAAATCCATCTTCTCTAGATCAGGTTTAATGACCAAGCCACGCTTGTTGGTGGTTTGCCAATAATCAATAATTTCATTTGCAATCAAAGAAGCATCAAGAATTTGTCTACCTGCAACAAATGCCATTTGGTTCTCAGCAATGGTGGATGAAAGTACTTGTTTTAAATGGTCGGAAAGAACTCGAGCAAGTCATGAACTGTCTTGGCATCCACCTTTGTAAGTATAAGATAAATATAGGTCTCCTTTGAAGTCACATTAACGATACCTTGAGCATAGAAATCATGAAATATCACCATAATGCCCTCTTTGATTGTGTTAGAGTTTTTAAAAAATTAGCAGTACCATCTGGTCTTGTTGATCCCAAAGATCTTACGGCAAGTAAATCCTCATCCTCCGTAAAAACAGTCTCAAAAAAGGCTATTTGTTTTCCACTGATTGGGCACCAATCTAGATTTGTAGGGAGAAACCTTGGACTGGTGTTCTTTGTGTATAAATGGTTATAAAAATCCAAAAACTCCATTCAATTTAGCTTACTCCTTTAGAAGTTAGTTCTGAAATAGAGGTCTTTTGGTTGTAGGCTGCTAAAAGTCGGTGGAAGAATTTTTTGTTGTCATCGCCCTCTTTAAACCACTGTAATTTTCTCCTTTGATGCCAACGTGTTAATTCCATTTCTGTATGGTCTTCAATTTTCTCATGAATGCTTAAACGAGCGGGTTTTTGGTCCAAAGCCAGCTGCCCATTGTCCTTAATATCAAGTCTTTCCATTGAGTTGAAAGACTAGAAATTTGCTCTGAAGAAGTATTTTGAGACTTATTCCAATTTATAAGCTCCATCTTCAAGCCTTTTAGTTTCATCATAAAACAGTGACCAGGCTGACCGCTAAGAGGACTTTGTGACCACCAAGAATCCCATTTTAAATGACTTGTGAAGCAGTCAAGAAATCTATCCAGTGATGAAGAGCCAGATTTTCTTGAAAACTTGATCATGTGAAACGACAGTTTTGAAGGGATGTCCATGAGCTGATAGGTTGCATCCACTGATTAATCACATACATTTTGTGGCCGGATGCCCAAGGGACCTTTCCCAAGTTCATCGATTGAAATTAAAATTGCCTCCAAGAATTCACCGGTCCCCTTCTAAGCCAGTCAATCATGTAGTTCTTGCTCAAAGGCATCATGCGAAGCTCTTCACGAGGGTCCAATGTTATGAAAGACTACCAAAAAGAAAAACCATCAGCCAAAAAAATATGTACAGAGACAGAATTGGCCTTGAATAATTTCTTCCGTACAAATATTTGATTAACTCCATAAGATTAGAATTCCACCAGAAGCACCTCTGAATCTAGAGAAGCCCACCCAATTGATCAAGTTTCTGATTATTTGACTTCCTTTTGTTTCTTGAATAAGGACAAAACAAGGATTTTGCTTCTGAATTGTGGTAGTTATCAAAGCTATTTTTCTCCAGATGCCCGAACCCCAAATGTTCCATGAGATTCTTCATTGATGGACAAATGAACCCTTCAATAAAGCCAATTTGGCTATTTTATCATAGTTAATGGACTGCAGATTTTTTAAACTCTCATTTTGGTTTTATCTTTTTCCTTTTAGCTGTCGTTTTCTTCTTAATAGTTGGAGGAGGAATCACAATAATACACCAGCCATTCTCTATGAGGATTGGTGCTCGGTGTTGAAGTGAGAAGGGAAAGTGGTGGAATTGGTCTGGATCTGTTAGAACAAAGGAGGGACGTGGGGGTGATGTCTTGGCTAACTGCTGTCAGTTAGGTGAAACAAGGGAAAGGCATAAATTCGTGGTATCTCAATCCAATTAGCCACCTACTATTCTAGAATGTTTAGATTACTTCCTCGGATTTTTTTTTTATAAGAACTTGTATCTCATTCGATTGCTTTTGAATTGAGGGATTTGTGGCATAAATTCATGTTACTTCTTAACTTGCATCTAATTTGATTATTTTCGAACCTTGAGTGATTTGTTTTCATTCGTGGATTTGTTTTCTGCCAGTCGTTACTTCCAGATTATCAACGGCTATTGAGCTCTATGCCTTCTCGCAGATTGAATACATCCAAGCTTATAGAAAATAGTGGTGAGCTTTCTTATTACCATGAAATTATATATTTGGATTACCAGAATGCACCATACGTTGTTATGGTCTTAATTAAAATCCCTTTGGAAATAGCTACTTGGGGATATTAAAGGCCTATAGCAAAAAGCTTTAAATTATTCACTAATTTTCTTTAGGGAGCTTTTGATATGCATCAATAAAGGATGGGGGAAATCAGAAAATCCATGATTGCATTGGATATTGGCATCCTAAATCCATCGTAGTTATCATTAAAGAAAATCAATAACTTAATATAGTTAGCAATTTTAAATTAGAAAAAAATAATTTAGATTATGAGCAATTTATTAAACAAAATATTTTTAAACTCAATTTAATTTTAAAAAAAATATATAACTAGACTTTAATAGCCAATAAATAAAAATAAAATTTTCATTTTATATTTCTCACTTTCACATTTCATACAATTATTATCTTCTTCGCAAACATCTCATTCTCAAACTTCTTATTTTCATTTCCATATTGTTTAACACTCGTGCTTTCTGAATACTTTTGTCTGCAGTTTTTTTAAGTACCTATTTTTTAATTTTTTTTTAATGATAGTAGATTGTTGCTTAGTATATAAACTTAAATTATGATTTGTTTGAAGAGGGAAAAACTATTGAAAGAAGTACAAATAGTTCCCTAAAATTTTCTAAAAATGATATGTAATGATTTTTTGGATGAGCGACAGAGATAACATTCAAAGAAGGGTCCAAAGTCCGGGCTTACAACCTTATGGACTAAGGGATCAATGATCTTATTTTCTGAATGAAGACTTAGCAAGGTTGATTTAACCAAAAATTGTCCAGAGTTATCTAAACCTCATGAGATAATATCACTGTTCAGTGGCACCTTCGTACCTTCCAGCATTGTAATGAGCCTTCAGCCATTCATTTCCCAGTCCAACTGGTTCCTTCACAAATTTAGATTCCAAGCACTGTTCATACTATTCCGCATCTCTTGATCCAAGTCTTTATTTTTCTTCTTATTTTAAGTACAACAATTGGGAGTTAGGGGATTTGAACCTTCGACCTCAGAGATTGTAGTACTATGCTCTTTTTGCAATGGAAGTTCTGGATATTAAAAAGAGATGGTGAGGGGCTGGGGGTCAAACCATCCATCTTTCTGAAAAGAAATTTTGTCACCTATACCTAGGTTAGAGTAAGATTTCCTCTCAAAGTCTTTCAAGGTGTACAGACCTTCCCAATGCCACTAGATGGGAGGTTGTTCTGAGTTTTACTTTAACCAATCTCCATAAGGCTGTTTCCTCTTCGAGAAATCTCTACAGCCATTCTATAACCGAAGTTCAGATTTGTGGAGGTTAATATTAAGGCCCAAAGTTTCTTCAGACAGCAGCCTGATGGTATTGAAGAGATCAGAATGGTCTCCTTTCTTCTCAAAGTCTTTGCTAGGGTTGTACAGACCTTTCCAATGCCCCACTAGAAGGGAGGTTGTTTTGAGCTTCCAAACCATATTTACTTTTGACAACCATTCTCCATAAGGCTGTTTCCTCTTTGGGAAATCCCTAGAGCCATTTTATACCCAAATGTTCATATCTGTGGAGGTTAATGTTAAGGCCCAAAGCTTCTTCCAACAACAGTTTGATGGTATTGAAGGGATCAGAATTGTCTCTTTTCTCATGGATGGGAAAGAAGATGGTGTCATTGACAACAATTTGCAAGTGGTGAACGTTCAAAGGTTCCATTGTCTACACTAAAGCCACTGATAGGAGGTGTGTAAACGATGCATGAGACAGCAGCATACCTGCACAGTCAACCACCAAGACATGTAATGGTTTTTCATTTTTCAATAGGAAATGAAATGATATAATAAAAAGTTATTGAAATCAAGCCCTTCAAAAAATTTGTTTCCATGTCCTCGTTCTCTTTGTAGTGATTGGAAACCTAATGCTCCGGAGATGAGTGGAAAGGAAGCTTTATTTCCCTCTAAAAGGGGGTGCTGATTCCTTCCTTTTGTTAAAGAGAAACACAGATTTCTAGTTGATGATTAGAAAGAACATAGTACTAACAGACTGCCAAAGTAAATAATAAAAAGGGCTTCGAACTAATAGTTATTCAGGTAATTAAAATAACAAAAAATGTAATCAAGATCAACCCGCTCCCACACTTTTCCTTGTACTTTTCAGTTTCCTTTTTGTATTAAGACTTTTTATTCTACATCATGTGCGTTTTATTGCACCCTTGTCTCATCGTCTGAAAGGTATTTGCCTTTCAGTTTCATTCTGTATTTACATTTTTTATTATTCTACCTTCAGTTGTTTGTTTCATTTTAATTATCTGCTTTTGCGTTTGATGATTAATTTTGCTTTGTATGGATGATAGAATATTTTCAAAATAAGTTGGTCGACACTATACACTTCATGGAAATTCTTAGTCTAAAGGATAGTGTTGAAAAGGATACTTTCTTCCGCAAGCTCCCCGTTCTAGCTGAACAACTTCCTCGTCAAATAGTACTGAAAAAGGTGACTTCCAATTACAATATTTGTTTTCTTGTTGTGCATCGTAAATGTCTCATTCTTTTGTTATTCTACAGTTGCTTCCTTTATTAGCATCTGCCCTTGAATTTGGTTCAGCTGCTGCCCCTGCCTTGACTGCATTGTTAAAAATGGGTTCTTGGCTTTCAACTGAAGAATTCAATGCAAAGGTTATATCAATATCTCGATGTTTTAGTTGATATAATCCTGTTCGAACAATGTTAAAATATTAGTTAGTTTTTTTTATATATATTTTTTTTTCAAGTTTTTGTTTGCTTGATCTATTACTTTTATCTGTCATGGATTTGGTTCTGGCCTATTACTAATTGTTGACTTTTATTTGGCCACTATGATGTTTAGCTTCTACCTACGATTGTGAAACTATTTGCCTCTAATGATCGAGCTATCAGAACTGGACTCTTGCAACATATTGATCAATTTGGAGAATCGTTGTCGTCCCAAACGGTTGATGAACAGGTATGAAGTCAGTGAAAATTATTGCATCTATATGTAATCGAGGCTGTTCATCTTTCAAAGAAAAGTTTGTTTTTTATTTAAAAAATAATTAAAAAAAAAAATCAGTAGAAGAAGAATGAAACTAGTTTATGTTGGCGAGGAGAAAATGATGTCGGATAAGTCAAATTAGTATCCGATGATTATTTCCACCACCAATTGAAAATATATTTACACTTCGGCTGGATTTCAAGAACAAAGCTAAGATTTATTATAGGGGTGCAATCCTCTCTCTCTTTCTTTTTTTTTTCTGGTAATTGGTTAGGCATGAGCAGAAGAGTTTTTGACAATAAGGTGAATAGTTTTCCAAGTCATTTTTGATGGGGTTGTTTTTGAAATTACCAATTGACTAATTGTTAGATGTTACTAGAATTTTGTAAGAACTCTTTAATTTTTTTAAATCAATTAGAGATCTTTTGTAAGTCCTTTGACTTGGAGGAAATTTAATCCGCTTATTTTATATCTTTGATCATTTTCACACATTACTATATATCCGTATGCATACAGTATAAATTAACGCATGATTATGTGCACCTTCTCTCACATAATGAATGCTGCAATAAGGGATGATTGGATGCTTATATGACGCAGGGGGGTTGGATACTGTAGTTTATATTTCTGAATTTGACCAGTTGTGAAAAACAATGGCATGGTATCTTTCATCTGCACATGTTATAATCTCACCTTGTTTTACGTAGGTCTATCCTCATATTGCCACCGGGTTCTCTGACACATCTGCTTTTCTTCGTGAATTAACTCTTAAATCCATGCTTGTTCTGGCTCCCAAGGTATGCATATATCATTTATTATTATTCTTAATGTTTTCCAATGATATTTTGAGATGATTATAACTTTTTATTTTTGGTAAGTAACTCAAGACTTTAGAAATAAGCAATCAAACCAAAGAAACAACCCAACATGGACAATGTGTACCTATGCCAGGGACAAGGTTTCTCTTTTCTTTTTGATAAGGATCCACACTTTCATTGAGGAAAAAGAGGCGCCAAAAAAAATCCTTGAACTCCTAGGCCTCATGAGAGGTATTTGATCCAATAGTAAGCGCCAAACTTTCCCCCTAGAATTCTCAAACCTATGAAAGTTCTATTGTTTCGATCATGCCAAATACTCCGTAAAACTGCACAAAACCAGCAGAATGTTGTACAACATATGCAAAGTTCTTTTGACATGTTCTATCATTACTTTCTTTGTTAAAAGACCATGTGCAAGTCATACTAAGCTCTGTACCTCTTTGGAGCCCTGGTGTCTAGGTTGAAAAGGAAACTCGAGCTTGAGTGGTGTAAAGCATATAATTTATAAGTAAACAAGTGTCATAGTTGATTCAAAGTTGGTTGCACCTTCCGCCAATAACGTTGGTTTGAGTTCACATCTCTTGGGTTTTCTAAAGATAAGGAATTCCATCCCTTTTCCCATGAAAGGAATTTTGTCCCTTTTCAAATGCTATTGTCAATTCAACTAATGTAGATGCAATTAAAGGTGCTAAAGATGAGGAAATTTTGGATTTTAGTGATTATTCAGATGTTAGTGTCTGTAGCATCGATTCAGAATTGGAAGGAATTAAGATGGCCTCACTAACAATAAATGAAAGAATACAAAAAGGCATTAAAAAAAACCAGTACAACAAGTTGACCGTCAACCCAAAAAAAATATACAAAAAAGGGGTTATATTTAGAAGGACCAAACCAAGAGAGTAAGAACAAAAAGAATTAGCCACTGAGGCTCACAGGAAGGCAATTAACATAACGAAGGACCACAGATCTCTCAAGTCCCTGAAAGTTACCTGTTTTTCCAACCACAACCTCCAAATAACAACAAAGAAAGAAAAATGCCACATAATACGTCTCGGAAAATGGAGAAGGCATTGAGATGGCTCCAAAGAATGCGGTCCAATCCATTGCATTAGCTTCACAGAGAGCACGCCACTATCCCAAAAAGAAGGGATAATGTCTAATGATATGATCCATGGTATTAACTCTATCAAGCAAAACCTGCCAACCAAAGAAAGGCACCTTCATGGGAACTTTAACCTGGCATAAGGAGGCGAATAAAGGAGAATGAGGGAAAGTAGAGTTGCACAGAAGAGGAAAGAAAGATCTACACGAAAAAACCCTTCGAAGGGTCAAGTGCATATCCCTGTCCTGTGGATGCAAGCAAACTGAGTTCAGCAAGGTAAGTATAGAAGCAATGGCCACTGGCTCCCTGTTCGACAAAGACCGTGTAAGCCCAAATTGGTGAAGAAAGCCCCTGGGAAGAAAAGACAAAAGTCATTCAACACTCTTTCAAGGACAACAAATTGTAAGGTGGGGGAAGGGGAAGCAAAAGGAGAATTACCCACCTAACAATCCTTCTAGAAGAAAGTATTGGATCCATCTCGGATCGAACATTTCACAAAGCCTGAGAAGAACAAATACCCCGAAGAAAAAGCTTTCCAAGGGATCTTAGATATGCCTTTAAAATCCCAAGCTGAGACCCAATCAAAAGGGTATGAACTGTAAATTCTAGCAATCACCCTAAGCCACAGGATGGTTCCAACAAATCTTTCATTTGGATGATTTTCACTTCATCAAGATTAGTTCTAGAACTTAGGCGAGCCATACAATGGTTTCCTTTATGACAACGTTGGTATTAGTGGTCTAACAATTGCTCATTGTTGGTGGACTAGAATCTACCCTTCGTCAGTCAATCATAGCTTTTTTTAGTTGCCAACTTCAAATTGGTCGTCTTCCCACTCTTGTGCATTTACCTGAAGTTGATCCCACAAGGGTGAGGCCTCCTCTCTTATTTTTAATGCAACCAACTTATCCATGCACTTGTCCAGAATATTCATTTAGCCGTTCTTTTCTATTTTTTTCCTTTTTTTTTTTCACATTCTTGGTCCTATCATGAAACACCTCCAAGTCAACTTTCGATTAAAGAAAGAACATACTCAAGGGGAGATGAGTTATCTCCGCATGGAAAGTAGGGAGATCAATCTTCATTTTGTAATCGTTGACTGCACCTCCTTGTTTTTTATGGTGCAAAGAAGTTATTGTGGCTTGCTATAAATAGAGTTTTTCTTTTATTTCTTTGGGTCAAAAAGAATGTGAATCTTTGGGGACACTTTCTCTGCTTTTGATGGTTTCTTGGATTTAATTCTTTTTCATGCTTCCTATTGGTGTAAATATCAACACCCTTTTGGCAATTATAGTTTATCATCTTTGATTTTTAGTTGGAGACCCTTCATGTAATCCACCTTTAGGTTTTTTTGGTGTTTATCCCCCTTATTTCATTCATTAATCAAGTTTATTTCTCTTCTCAAAAGAATACAGAAAACCGAGAGTTGTGACAGGTGAACTTTAACTGGCCTTCTGCTGAAAGTAAAATTTTCATAGATCGTTATTCTTCGTATCTTCTTGTGTATTCATCATTGTGTCCTTTTTTTTCTTTGGCCGAAGGGTATTTCTTGAGTTGAGTACTTAGATGTGAACACTTGCTGTCTTTCTGTCATCTTGAATCATCAGACGACATTAATATTTTAGCTCTTCTTGTTTTCTTTTTTTTTTTCTTTTTTTTTTTCTGTTCATTCTCGTTTCGATAAAGCATTGTCTTAATTCGTGTTATTCACGATCGAGTTTTGAGATGATCTGAATTGGTATGGCAGCTTTCTCAACGCACTATTTCTGGGTCATTATTGAAGCATCTTTCGAAGTTACAGGTACTGCTTTTGCCATTTGTTTCTTCAATCGGGTTTTTCTTCTTCTGCCTCTTTATTTTTTTAGCGTATGTGCATACATCTATTTTGCTTGATGATAGGTCCCAAAGAACCCTTTACATTAAAATGGAAAATATAGATACAGGCCAAAAAACAACTAATTAATCAAATATCCTATACAACTTCCCTATCTTCATCCCTTTCCCTCCACATGTTTCTTTTATTTCCAGTATAATTAAATCTACTAAATAGGCTCAGCTTTCTCCCAGCTTACATCAACCAAATTGGAGGTTTCACTCTCCTGCCACTCAAGTATTGTATATCCCTTTGTTTATTGTTTTATTACTTACTGGGATCATTACTGAGTCCTACAGGTCGACGAAGAACCAGCAATCCGAACAAATACGACCATATTACTTGGGAACATTGCAGGTTACTTAAATGAAGGGGTGAGTATCTCTGTTAAAGTGCTTGTTGCCTCTTGGTGGGATCATAGTTATAGTTGATTCTATTGTAATTATCCAATTGCGTTGATGCACAATAATTGGTCAAATTTTTTGTAATTGGCCCATTGCGGGAGGGGTTCTCTTCTTCCTGCCCCTAAGGGGGCGTTTGTTTCGTATAATGGGCAACTATCTCCCAGGGTTCGGAGAGGAGCTCTTAAAGGTTTTGGGATGGAAAAAGAGGGGGAAATAGGGAGAGTTTTATAAACCCATGTTTTGGGGAGGGTTTTAAAATTTTGCTCGGGAAAAGTCTTTTCCCAGAATAAAAAAGGTGGGGTTTTTATGTGAACCTAAACTCGTGCAAAAATAAAACCCATCCTTTGTTTCCTTTGTTTTTTTATTTTGTTTTATTTTATTTTTGTTCTTGTTTATTTTATATTTTTTCTTCTTCCAATTATTTATTTCTTTTTCGAACTTCCATTTTTTAATTCTTCTTTTATTGTCTTTGTTGTTTTTTAAATATGATTTTTTAATTTTTTCGATTATTTAGGTTTATTATTGTTTTTTTTTTAATAACTCTTTTAGTTTATTTTCTTTTCTCAATTATTTGTGTTCTGTGTGTGGTTTTTGGATTTGTTTTTCACTATTTTTTTTATTGATAAAAAAAAAATAGTCTATCAATCATTTTCAAACGGTTTATAAAGGGGTCGGAATGAGTGAAATAAATTAATTATATTTATTTTTTGAAATATGACATTTATAATTAATTTTTCAATTCAATTATTGTACTAATTATTTACAATTTTATTAAAATCTTTTATTTGAGAATAATTATTAGTATTGACTGCTAAATAAACTCAAAAACTAAAATTTAAGGCATATTATTTATTTACACGTATTAATGAAAATAAAAGTTAAATCAAAGAAAAATAATGTAATAATGTAATAATGTATTAAAATGTTGAAAATACATTTGGATAACATTCCGAATGTAACACCAAATACAGTTATTTGATCCCCAAATATTCTATTTCTAGACATCCTTTGTACAGGCATCATAAATAAAATCTTCAACTAAACGTCCCTAAGTTATTTATCCCTTACTTTTGTCTAATGGATATATGTCTCTTATTAAATAAAAAGGTGGGAGTATCTCTGTACAGTTGCCTGCTGATTCACTCGCAACCATCAGTCAACAATCTTGTTGAAGTGCTCAACTTTTAGTTATATTTTTTTTTTCTTACAATGATGTTTGGTGATGTACTAGTGTTTCTTGGTATTTAAAATGTACGAAATAAAATCTGATTGAGTTCAAATCTGAATGCAGACAAGGAAGAGAGTTTTAATTAATGCTTTCACTGTCCGTGCACTGCGTGACACATTTTCCCCAGCCCGTGGTGCAGGTAAAGAGCTGTTGTCTCTTTTACTTCTATGTTTTCTATATTATGTCCACCCTAGTGTCTCAGTTGAAGAACCAATGCAGTTGCCCATCTTATCTTTCAACTTTACCATGACAGGCATCATGGCACTATGTGCAACGAGTGGATATTATGACAGTACAGAAATTGCCACTAGGATTCTTCCTAATGTTGTTGTGCTTACCATAGATCCCGACAGGTTTGTTATGATGTTCCACATTTTCAATACTGTGCATTATGAACAATGCACATCTTCTTGAGATATCTTGTGCTTTTACATGCCTTGTGTTGGTTATGTCAACGCTTAGCATTGCGATATTTACTAACAAATAACAACGATCTTTTTCATAGAGTTTTTGTTTTCGGGATCTTTCAACCCCTCTACAAGACAGCAAAAAATGACTAAGGCTTGCTTTGTCTTGAAAGGGAGGATGCAACAAAACCTCCAAAATCATAATGAGAATTTTTTTCTTTAGTAAATCTCCAAAGCAAATGTGGAGTCATTTTTGTTCTAAATGTTTGTCAAGAATGAGCCTCAAACTTCAAATAAGAGAGGTATTGAACTTGATGGAAGTCACATTTTCAACTTCTTGAACAGCACAGTGAATGCCCAAAACTGTGGTACATTTAACATTACATTGACCACTATAACTTAATTAACCACTTTTTATTAATCAGCCAAGGGGAATAGGATAATATCATCATTGTTCGTAGTTTAAGGGAGGGGGATCTTGTCTCTACTTATTGTAAAGCCTGAACTTAGACCTCTAGACAAGCTGAGCAGTCAGTCATGATGATGATGAGAGACCGCGTGATGCAAAGATCTTTACTTGACTTCTCATGAATTTAATCAAAAAGTTGGAAATTTGGATTCTTATAATAAAGGCCTACTTTCTCTACAAAATAGCACTAGTACTTCCAAGTTTCTCCCTAAACATTAACTTCAACTTGAAATCTTGCTGGAAATAGAATTTCAGAACATATGGAATTTCAGTACACTGGACTGTAAACCGTCAAGGATAAAATCAAGCAATTACTTCAACTTTATTAGGCTTTTTGTTTATACTTCTTTGTTACTCCAACAGGCTGTGGAAATGTTTTCCCCCTTCTGACTTGTTATACATTATATAGCATGGCATGGTAGATAGCTTATGTAGTGGAGAAAAGTGAGATGACAGATGGATATCCTAATAATGTGTATTATTGTACAATACATTCGCAGTTCTTACTTGTCCCACGAAGTTGCGGTATTAGTTAATTTTATCTGTGTCCTGACTTTGAATGTGGAATAAATATTTTCATTTGGTTATCAACTTTAAGTATACTATCTAGTAGTTACTCGGATGTCTGAAATATTATCATTATACGTCAGTTATCTCATATCTGTATGTATGCATTAATGCCTTTTGTTCCATCACTTCTCTGGTTGATAGTGATGTTCGATCGAAGTCCTTTCAAGCAGTTGATCAGTTCTTACAGTTATTAAAGCAAAACAATGAGAAGGTACATTAAATGCACGTTTAGTTCATGATCGCAAATGCTTTGATAATCCTGTTACTTGAGATTTTAAATTCCTGGGAATAGATATTTTGATGCCAATAGCTTCCATATATTTGCTCAATCATGTTTGGAGAACCAGTTGAGTTACTGCTATGAGATACAGCAGGTGTCTTTTTGTTTTGTTAACCCACAATTTTCTCTCTCTCGTGCACCCACAAATTCCTGTACTTTTTCTGTCTTGATATTGAAGAAGAATACCATAGCTTGCCTCATCCTGGAAAAGGAAAAATTAGGGTTCCGTTTTAATCAAAAGCTGGTCAGCCTTCTAATTAGAGAATGTGTGATTTTGACATGTCTCTTATGGCTTACTCCAGGAAATTTCAGGAGATACAACTGCTGCAGGTCTGAATATCCCGTCTCTACCAGGAAATGCTAGTTTGCTTGGGTGAGTTAGCTTATATATTTTGTCCGCGCCATCTCAATCAACCCCCCCCCCATCAAAATCTTTTGAATTTACTGGATTACAGTTTTGTTTACAATATAAGATGAGTATAATTATTTGTCTTTTTTTCGGATATCTGATGTGGTGGGTGGAGCAAAAGGCTAAGTCATTTTGATATGGGTATCTTTATGTTATTTTTGGATTTCCTGTCCAAAGTTTCTTGTATCGATGTATCACAAATGAAAAAAATTTGGTTCTAAATAGAATATTTTTGTACTGTTATTGTCTATCTATTGTATTTAACAAGCTAATGAAGTAAAATGGGGCATAGATATACTGTTAAATGTGTCTCATATTTATATGCAGATGGGCTATGAGCTCTTTAACTCTAAAAGGAAAACCCTCTGAACATGCTTCTAGCGCTCCTGTAAGCTCTAATGCACCTTTAGCTGCTACAAGTTCAGATTCCATCTCAGGTACATTATATTTCGAGAATTTTTTTTGAAATTATGCAGACTTCTTTAATACTCCTCTGCCATGCTAATATCTGTTTTTGGTGATTGGTGACGGATATTTGATAGAGTGGTGGTCTTTTTGTCTCTCTTCTTTTTTGATAATACAAAATGGGAGCTTTCGCTTGTCATAAAATAGGCTGACATATTGGTGTACTCTATTGAATTTTTTTCTCTTGATTTCATTTGAATCTCGGTCATAGCCAGAATGTGCTTGACAAGTTTTTTACCGTTCATTGTAGGACTAGGGAAAGAAAATTACCTACTTTTGAGAGTGGAATTATGACTTTGTTATTCTCGAGAGTCCAGTTATTTCATGATCATGAAGCACAAAAATTCTAATTATTTAATGTGTTTCTAACTCTACTTTTAGGACAATGGATCATTACTTTCAACTACTTTTAGATTTCCCTGTGATATTGCATCTTTTTCGATTATTTGTTTGTATGCAACTGAATTCATTAATGTCTTATATATTTTTATTTGTTACTAAATACAAATGGGATACAAACACATTTCGACTACATCCGAATTCAAAAATATTTAGCATTTTACTCATGTTTATATTAGTAGCAAATAAAATGTATATTAGAAATACTTCAACCGGTTTAGGCATATATAATCAACTAGAAGGTTGGAAGTTGGAATTCCCACCCCATATATGTTGAACTCAATATACATAATTTATTCCTGTCTTTGTCGATGCTCTTTTTCTTTAAGAAAAGAGGAAAAATTGTAATGTGTATATATTGTAATCATCTTACACCTTGAGAAGTGGTAGAAAATACAGTTCAGTAATGACTGCATATGCTAATAGCATTGATATGTATTTCATAGTGTATTTATGAATTTAACAGGATATTGCATTTCATAGCCAACATGAGCATCTTAGTGGTTTAGTGGTTAAGGTATCTGCGAGATCCCTCATCGGTTAGGGAGGAGAACGAAACATTTTTTATAAGAGTGTAGAAACTTCTCTCTAACAGACGCGTTTTAAAAACCTTGAAGGGAAGCCCGAAAGGGAAAACCCAAAGAGGACAATATCTGCTGGCAGTGGGCTTGAGCTATTACAAATGGTATCAGAGCTAGATACCGGGCGATGTGCCAGCGAGGAGGTTGAGTTTGGAAGGGGGGTGACACAAGGCGATGTGCCAGCAAGGACGCTGGGCCCCGAAGGGGGTGGATTGTGAGATCCCACATCGGTTGGGGAGGAGAACGAAACATTCTTTATTACGGTATGGAAACATCTCCCTAGCAGATGCGTTTTAAAAACCTTGAGGGGAAGCCCAAAGAGGACAATATCTGCTAGTGGTAAACTTGGGGCTATTATAGTATCTACTTTTTTGACATTAGATGTTCAAACATTTGCCCTCACATTTGTCTACTTAAAAAGTCGACTTCATTGATATCAAATAGTTAAATGACTTTGGAGCCTAGTAAGTTACGATATCAGTTTTTTCTCCTTTCATTATCTTTTAGTTGAAGCAGTTATCAATGATCTTATTACCCTTTCAAAATTTAGCATATTCATTTTACCATCAACTTTATTATTTTCATGTTTCTTCCAGTTGAAAATGCTCCAACTATGGCACCTGTAAGGGTAAGCTCGAGCTTTGATTTAACTGAAAGCCACGCGACTGAATCGCCAACATCTACCGACGGTTGGGGAGAAGTTGAAAATGGAATTCATGATGAAGATGAAACTGAAAAGGACGGATGGGATGAGTTAGAACCTCTGGAGGAGCCAAAGCCGTCTCCAGCTCTTGCAAACATTCAAGCTGCTCAAAAACGACCTGTATCTCAACCTGCACAAACAAAACCACCAAGTAATGCCAATTCATTTAGCTTTCTAGGTACTGCTCGATGGCATATAATAACTCGTTTCGGTTCTTTCAGGTTCAAGAAGTACAGCCAGGCCAGCTAAAGATGACGATGATCTATGGGGTTCCATAGCCGCCCCTGCTCCAAGAACTGTCTCGAAACCATTGAACTTAAAAGCAAGTGGAACTGTTGATGATGATGACCCTTGGGCTGCCATTGCTGCTCCTGCACCAATGACTCGAGCCAAGCCATTGTCAGCTGGTAGGGGGAGAGGAAGCAAACCAGCAGCTCCAAAGTTAGGGGCACAACGGATAAATCGGACATCGTCGACTGGTATGTGATTGCATATAGTATAAACCAAAAGAATGATTTGAAGATTGAAGTTGCCTGCAGTTTTTACTTTCCATTGTTTAATAGTCATTGCCTCCTTGAGTTGTATCTTAACCTCGATTTCATACATAGTTTGATCTATAATAGAATTCTTTATACTGCATCTTTCTTTCCCTTTTTTTTCATTTTTCTTTTGTTCTTGTGCAATGAATATGATCTTGAATTGGTCTGATCCCATAGGGAGACATGTTCATGATGTAAGGAACTTTATTCTTTTTAGTGGACTGTTGGAAACCTTCTATTTGATATGTACTTTCTATTTTGAACTTATTTAGATCAAATAAACATTGAAAATCAGATTCAAATTGCATCAGATTGACACGGCTACAATCTTTTGATTTGTGATGTAAATTCAGTCATTTATTTATCATATTATTGATAAATTTCACATTTAAACATCGACGAAATAAAACGTTGGATAGTCGAGCTTCGACGAGCTTCACTTCAACCTTTTTTTCCGTTAAAATACAGCTCTAGTATGAGTTTATATATATTTTACCTTTTATTATCAACCATTTGAATGAAGTCATTCTTATCAAAAGCCCCCAACTAAATACATACTTTTTGCTTTGCTTGTGTGAAAATTTTTGTAGCGGATTGAATAAGTATACTATTTTGGAAACTTGATCAAATAGAGGGTTAGTAACATAAGTTCCTTTTCACTAGCTTAAGAGGGTCTTCGATGATGATTGAATCATAAACGGATTATTCATTAGATTTAAAAAAAAAAAAATCTGGACTCATTTGTAATTGCAAATAATTCTGAACGATAGTTAAATAAGAGTGCAACTTTAAGTTTATAGTAGAGCGGCCTAAAATTAATAAACGAATATCTAACCCAACAAGTTACCATAAATAAAATATAAAATATAAGTATTCCAATTTCTATCATTTAATTAAAAAAAATGAATAAATAAAGTCAAAATTATTTAACCAATAAATAAATAAAATAAAATAAAAAATAATTTAACCAATAAATCAATAAATAAAATAAAAATAAATTAAGCAATTAATAAATAAAACAAAAATAAAAATAATTTAACCAATAGGTTGTAGGACGCAGAACGGTTGTTTGAACCTAGACAGCAACCTCTGTGGCTCTCTGCATCGGCAACCAAAATCCTCCCGAGTTCGAAGGAGAACGAAGAAGATTGCGAACAAAAATGTCGTCTCTTGCCACATTTCAACTACTACTACCCCCATTTCCCTCCTCCTCCGCCTCTTCTTCTACCAAACCAACCTCTTTTCTTTGTCTTCTCCCCCTCCCCACTTCGCCTCTACAGCGCCGCGTCCACCTTAATCGGAATTCGCAACATTTCCATGGAATTCCACTCGAACACAGATCGAAATCTGGGCGGAAGTTCGGATCCTTCCGCTGCTTCTCGGGTAATTTCTTATTTTGTCCCTTTTTTCATTTTGTGCTCCGATTGTTCCTCTTCAGTAGGTATTGCAGTTTTTAGGGCTTGTTTATTTATATTGATTGCTGTTATCTGATGGAGGTTTGTGACGAAGATGCAGAGTTGACTTTGTGAAATTATGTCTGTTGTTCTGAATTGGATTAGTTTGGAACCGGTTTTTATTAAGAGTGTTGATTGAATTGGTTACTTTTTAGGGGAGGATATTGATGGAGATTAAGGGGAAGAAATTCAGTTCTCGTACCTTATGAATTGGGTTTTAGAGCTTGTGAGGATAGAGGTTGGGTTGCTAGTTTATCTTTGATGGATTTTGCTCTCCTAACTAAATGGTTGTCATGCGTGCAAGGAGTAAGCATGAACTTTATTAATGTGATTCAAATTTGATATTGATGATACTTGATTCTTTGGAACATTGTTTTTTAATATTAATTTCAGCCAAATGATGCTGATATTTGAAAACTTTGTGTCGGTAAAAGTGAAATGCAATTGAAATAACCATTGGTCATTTTGAATCAAAATGGGTTGGCCTAGAAGTCAATTAGGACTATTGTAAATAATAAAGGGATCAATGGGTATGGTTACCAAGTTTTCTTGACGAGAGTCGAATAGATATGATGTGAGAATAGTGAGAATAGTCAATGTGAGTCTTATCAAAAAAAAAAAAAAAAAATAGTCAATGTGAGATTCCACTTCAGTTGGAGAGGAGAAGGAAGCATTCTTTATAAGGGTGGAAACCTCTCCCTAGCGCTTTTTAAAAACTTTGAGAGAAGGTCGAAAGAGAAATCCTAAAAAGGACAATATCTGCTAGTGATGGGCTTGAGCTGTTACAAATGGTATTAGAGCCAGACACTGGGTAATGTGCTAGTGCGGAGGCTGAGCCTCGAAGGGGGATAGATACAAGGCGGTGTGCTAGCAAGGATGGTGGGTCCCAAAGGGGAGTGGATTGGGGGGTCCCACGTCGATTGTAGAAGGGAACGAGTGCTAGCAATGACGCTAGGCCTCTAAGGGGGGTGGATTGTGAGATCCCACATCGGTTGGAGAGGGGAATATCCATTTTTTTTGTTCCTACAATTTTTTTTTTTTTTTTTTTGCTAGTGGTGGGCTTGGGCGGTTACAGGCAAAATGCACCCCGCCTTTTGTTCCTACATTTTTTTTTTTTTTTTGGTAATGCCCTTGTTATATTCTTTTATTTTCTCTAGAATGGGTTTTCCATCTTCTAAAAAAGATCATCCATTGGCATCGTACAAATTTCATGAGGATTTTTAGACGTTCGAATGCTATTTCATCTTTGAAAACATGAAAACATAATGCTGTTTTCTGTATGGCAGCATTATCTCCCGAGCTGAAAACAACAATCGACAAAGTCGTTACGTCGGAGAAAGTCGTTCTGTTTATGAAGGGATCAAAAGACTTCCCACAATGTGGATTCTCTCATACAGTAGTACAAATATTGAAGTCTTTAAATGTGCCCTTCGAGACTATAAACATTCTAGAGAACGAACTATTAAGACAAGGACTGAAGGAGTATTCAAGCTGGCCAACCTTTCCTCAGCTGTATATCGATGGAGAGTTCTTTGGTGGTTGTGACATAACAGTTGGTAAGTTTATGAACACATCCAAGGCTGGATACATTGATATTATCAACAATGAGTATTGAAAACTCTTATTTGAAAAATGAAATACTTAGTTTATTAGTTAAAAAGAGTTCCCATTTCTTGGTTACAGAAGCATACAAAAGTGGAGAATTGCTAGAAGCGTTGGAGAAGGCCATGTGTTCTTGAAGGCCGTTGAAAGATAAGGTTTGGCAATGCTTGACTTATTTTTTAGTGATGGAAATATGTATATCAATATGACATTTATGTTACTCAAGGCTTTATGACAAAAGTTAAGGTTTGTTTTAATGTTTTCTTCTCAAATGGTTAACTAAGAAAGGGTTGAAAGGAAAAAGAAATGAAGTTGAACTTAAAGAACCCAAGATTTTATTCATACACGATCATCTAGTTTTGGTCTTGTCCTCTCATCATCTGAATCCCGAAAGGCAGAACATAAGAATCCAAGATTTTATTCAAGAAGGTTAGCTACATGATCATCTAGCCTTGGTCCTCTCATCATAGAACTTAAGATTTTATTCAAATTAGCTACACGATCATCTAGTCTGGGTCTTCATCTGATTTCCGAAAGGAAAAATGTAAGAACTTAAGATTTTATCAACATAGTGAGCTACACGATCATCTAGTCTTGGTCCTCTTATCATCTAATTCCAGGGAGAACGTAGGAACCCAACAGATAGGAAACGGAGGGAAGAAATGATACCATCTTAGTATTAACCTTCTGTGCTAACTCCAGCAAGAGCGCAACAAGAAGTTCCAGAATTTAACCCCTAAAAGCTCCAATAGCATGCGTTGAATTGTTTCATAAGCCATTACTATTTTTAGTTGCAATTTTAGTGATAATTCATACGATTATATGATGGTCACGTCAATTTCCCTAAACTTCCAAATGGTTTTTATTAAAAACTTAAGACTAAGTTATATATTAATTCCCGTGCTTTGTTCGTGACTGTACCGATCAAAATAGTATAAATGATTTAAAATTGGGTGACGTAGTGAATAAGCCACGTTATTCCCTATATGCTTTTTGGGTCATCATTTGTGACACAACCAACTTGCCTTTACATTAAGTAAAGTCATTCGGCTCCACCTTGCCTTTACATTAAGTAAAGTCATTCGGCTCCACCTTGCCTTTATTTGGGGCCAAGTTCTCTCACATCTCAATTTCCAACAAACCTATGCATTATTATGTCATTCTATGTCTCGGTACAGCTTGGCCATGTTAGCTTGCTCGAATACATCCATTAAAATTTGACCCATGTGTCGACTATCTCATTGGAACATTGAAACATCTCAAACATCCATCCATTCGAGTTCTCATCAGGCATCAGACTCTCCCGTGTCCATGCAGGCACCATTCTAAATAGCATAACTAGAAGAATAATTTTTTCTCCATTGACATATTTGAGCTAAACCCCTTAAAACATGAGTTGTCACCATAATTTCTTTTAGGAAGTCTTCTTGCATTTACCTGAAAGATATACCAGCCTTTTAATTCTTCGGATACTCCTGAACTTAAAGCTTTCATCTCCAATAAGTTAGCCAAACAATTCATTCTAGGAACTAATCGTATAAGACCTTTGTTTTGACAGAACCAATAGTTTTTTACCGTTCATTGTAGGACTAGGGAAAGAAAATTACGTACTTTCGAGAGTGGAATTATGACTTTTTTATGAGAGTCCAGTTATTTCATGATCATGAAGCACAAAAATTCTAATTATTTAATGTGTTTCTAACTCTACTTTTAGGACAATGGATCATTACTTTCAACTACTTTTAGATTTCCCTGTGATATTGCATCTTTTTCGATTATTTGTTTGTATGCAACTGAATTCATTAATGTCTTATATATTTTTATTTGTTACTAAATACAAATGGGATACAAACACATTTCGACTACATCCGAATTCAAAAATATTTAGCATTTTACTCATGTTTATATTAGTAGCAAATAAAATGTATATTAGAAATACTTCAACCGGTTTAGGCATATATAATCAACTAGAAGGTTGGAAGTTGGAATTCCCACCCCATATATGTTGAACTCAATATACATAATTTATTCCTGTCTTTGTCGATGCTCTTTTTCTTTAAGAAAAGAGGAAAAATTGTAATGTGTATATATTGTAATCATCTTACACCTTGAGAAGTGGTAGAAAATACAGTTCAGTAATGACTGCATATGCTAATAGCATTGATATGTATTTCATAGTGTATTTATGAATTTAACAGGATATTGCATTTCATAGCCAACATGAGCATCTTAGTGGTTTAGTGGTTAAGGTATCTGCGAGATCCCTCATCGGTTAGGGAGGAGAACGAAACATTTTTTATAAGAGTGTAGAAACTTCTCTCTAACAGACGCGTTTTAAAAACCTTGAAGGGAAGCCCGAAAGGGAAAACCCAAAGAGGACAATATCTGCTGGCAGTGGGCTTGAGCTATTACAAATGGTATCAGAGCTAGATACCGGGCGATGTGCCAGCGAGGAGGTTGAGTTTGGAAGGGGGGTGACACAAGGCGATGTGCCAGCAAGGACGCTGGGCCCCGAAGGGGGTGGATTGTGAGATCCCACATCGGTTGGGGAGGAGAACGAGACATTCTTTATTACGGTATGAAAACATCTCCCTAGCATATGCGTTTTAAAAACCTTGAGAGGAAGCCCAAAGAGGATAATATCTGCTAGTGGTAAACTTTGGGCTATATAGTATCTACTTTTTTTGACATTAGATGTTCAAACATTTGCCCTCACATTTGTCTACTTAAAAAGTCGACTTCATTGATATCAAATAGTTAAATGACTTTGGAGCCTAGTAAGTTACGATATCAGTTTTTTCTCCTTTTATACTTGCATTATCTTTTAGTTGAAGCAGTTATCAATGATCTTATTACCCTGTCAAAATTTAGCATATTCATTTTACCATCAACTTTATTATTTTCATGTTTCTTCCAGTTGAAAATGCTCCAACTATGGCACCTGTAAGGGTAAGCTCGAGCTTTGATTTAACTGAAAGCCACGCGACTGAATCGCCAACATCTACCGACGGTTGGGGAGAAGTTGAAAATGGAATTCATGATGAAGATGAAACTGAAAAGGACGGATGGGATGAGTTAGAACCTCTGGAGGAGCCAAAGCCGTCTCCAGCTCTTGCAAACATTCAAGCTGCTCAAAAACGACCTGTATCTCAACCTGCACAAACAAAACCACCAAGTAATGCCAATTCATTTAGCTTTCTAGGTACTGCTCGATGGCATATAATAACTCGTTTCGGTTCTTTCAGGTTCAAGAAGTACAGCCAGGCCAGCTAAAGATGACGATGATCTATGGGGTTCCATAGCCGCCCCTGCTCCAAGAACTGTCTCGAAACCATTGAACTTAAAAGCAAGTGGAACTGTTGATGATGATGACCCTTGGGCTGCCATTGCTGCTCCTGCACCAATGACTCGAGCCAAGCCATTGTCAGCTGGTAGGGGGAGAGGAAGCAAACCAGCAGCTCCAAAGTTAGGGGCACAACGGATAAATCGGACATCGTCGACTGGTATGTGATTGCATATAGTATAAACCAAAAGAATGATTTGAAGATTGAAGTTGCCTGCAGTTTTTACTTTCCATTGTTTAATAGTCATTGCCTCCTTGAGTTGTATCTTAACCTCGATTTCATACATAGTTTGATCTATAATAGAATTCTTTATACTGCATCTTTCTTTCCCTTTTTTTTCATTTTTCTTTTGTTCTTGTGCAATGAATATGATCTTGAATTGGTCTGATCCCATAGGGAGACATGTTCATGATGTAAGGAACTTTATTCTTTTTAGTGGACTGTTGGAAACCTTCTATTTGATATGTACTTTCTATTTTGAACTTATTTAGATCAAATAAACATTGAAAATCAGATTCAAATTGCATCAGATTGACACGGCTACAATCTTTTGATTTGTGATGTAAATTCAGTCATTTATTTATCATATTATTGATAAATTTCACATTTAAACATCGACGAAATAAAACGTTGGATAGTCGAGCTTCGACGAGCTTCACTTCAACCTTTTTTTCCGTTAAAATACAGCTCTAGTATGAGTTTATATATATTTTACCTTTTATTATCAACCATTTGAATGAAGTCATTCTTATCAAAAGCCCCCAACTAAATACATACTTTTTGCTTTGCTTGTGTGAAAATTTTTGTAGCGGATTGAATAAGTATACTATTTTGGAAACTTGATCAAATAGAGGGTTAGTAACATAAGTTCCTTTTCACTAGCTTAAGAGGGTCTTCGATGATGATTGAATCATAAACGGATTATTCATTAGATTTAAAAAAAAAAAAATCTGGACTCATTTGTAATTGCAAATAATTCTGAACGATAGTTAAATAAGAGTGCAACTTTAAGTTTATAGTAGAGCGGCCTAAAATTAATAAACGAATATCTAACCCAACAAGTTACCATAAATAAAATATAAAATATAAGTATTCCAATTTCTATCATTTAATTAAAAAAAATGAATAAATAAAGTCAAAATTATTTAACCAATAAATAAATAAAATAAAATAAAAAATAATTTAACCAATAAATCAATAAATAAAATAAAAATAAATTAAGCAATTAATAAATAAAACAAAAATAAAAATAATTTAACCAATAGGTTGTAGGACGCAGAACGGTTGTTTGAACCTAGATAGCAACCTCTGTGGCTCTCTGCATCGGCAACCAAAATCCTCCGGAGTTCGAAGGAGAAAGAAGAAGATTGCGAACAAAAATGTCGTCTCTTGCCACATTTCAACTACTACTGCCCCCATTTCCCTCCTCCTCCTCCTCTTCGTCTACCAAACCAACCTCTTTTCTTTGTCTTCTCCCCCTCCCCACTTCGCCTCTACAGCGCCGCGCCCACCTTAATCGGAATTCGCAACATTTCCATGGAATTCCACTCGAACACAGATCGAAATCTGGGCGGAAGTTCGGATCCTTCCGCTGCTTCTCGGGTAATTTCTTATTTTGTCCCTTTTTTCATTTTGTGCTCCGATTGTTCCTCTTCAGTAGGTATTGCAGTTTTTAGGGCTTGTTTATTTATATTGATTGCTGTTATCTGATGGAGGTTTGTGACGAAGATGCAGAGTTGACTTTGTGAAATTATGTCTGTTGTTCTGAATTGGATTAGTTTGGAACCGGTTTTTATTAAGAGTGTTGATTGAATTGGTTACTTTTTAGGGGAGGATATTGATGGAGA
This sequence comes from Cucurbita pepo subsp. pepo, assembly GCF_002806865.2. NCBI lineage: Eukaryota > Viridiplantae > Streptophyta > Magnoliopsida > Cucurbitales > Cucurbitaceae > Cucurbita > Cucurbita pepo. Next base: position 4,542,683 of record NC_036648.1, on the reverse strand, counting down.
TTAAGGGGAAGAAATTCAGTTCTCGTACCTTATGAATTGGGTTTTAGAGCTTGTGAGGATNACAATGTGCTAGTGCGGAGGCTGAGCCCCGAAGGGGGATAGATACAAGGCGGTGTGCTAGCAAGGATGCTGGGTCCCAAAGGGGAGTGGATTGGGGGGTCCCACATCGATTGTAGAAGGGAACGAGTGCTAGCAAGGATGCTGGGCCTCTAAGGGGGTGGATTGTGAGATCCCACATCGGTTGGAGAGGGTAACATCCATTTTTTTTGTTCCTACAATTTTTTTTTTTTTTTTTTTGCTAGTGGTGGGCTTGGGCGGTTACAGGCAAAATGCACCCCGCCTTTTGTTCCTACATTTTTTTTTTTTTTTTGTTAATGCCCTTGTTATATTCTTTTATTTTCTCTAGAATGGGTTTTCCATCTTCTAAAAAAGATCATCCATTGGCATCGTACAAATTTCATGAGGATTTTTAGACGTTCGAATGCTATTTCATCTTTGAAAACATGAAAACATAATGCTGTTTTCTGTATGGCAGCATTATCTCCCGAGCTGAAAACAACAATCGACAAAGTCGTTACGTCGGAGAAAGTCGTTCTGTTTATGAAGGGATCAAAAGACTTCCCACAATGTGGATTCTCTCATACAGTAGTACAAATATTGAAGTCTTTAAATGTGCCCTTCGAGACTATAAACATTCTAGAGAACGAACTATTAAGACAAGGACTGAAGGAGTATTCAAGCTGGCCAACCTTTCCTCAGCTGTATATCGATGGAGAGTTCTTTGGTGGTTGTGACATAACAGTTGGTAAGTTTATGAACACATCCAAGGCTGGATACATTGATATTATCAACAATGAGTATTGAAAACTCTTATTTGAAAAATGAAATACTTAGTTTATTAGTTAAAAAGAGTTCCCATTTCTTGGTTACAGAAGCATACAAAAGTGGAGAATTGCTAGAAGCGTTGGAGAAGGCCATGTGTTCTTGAAGGCCGTTGAAAGATAAGGTTTGGCAATGCTTGACTTATTTTTTAGTGATGGAAATATGTATATCAATATGACATTTATGTTACTCAAGGCTTTATGACAAAAGTTAAGGTTTGTTTTAATGTTTTCTTCTCAAATGGTTAACTAAGAAAGGGTTGAAAGGAAAAAGAAATGAAGTTGAACTTAAAGAACCCAAGATTTTATTCATACACGATCATCTAGTTTTGGTCTTGTCCTCTCATCATCTGAATCCCGAAAGGCAGAACATAAGAATCCAAGATTTTATTCAAGAAGGTTAGCTACATGATCATCTAGCCTTGGTCCTCTCATCATAGAACTTAAGATTTTATTCAAATTAGCTACACGATCATCTAGTCTGGGTCTTCATCTGATTTCCGAAAGGAAAAATGTAAGAACTTAAGATTTTATCAACATAGTGAGCTACACGATCATCTAGTCTTGGTCCTCTTATCATCTAATTCCAGGGAGAACGTAGGAACCCAACAGATAGGAAACGGAGGGAAGAAATGATACCATCTTAGTATTAACCTTCTGTGCTAACTCCAGCAAGAGCGCAACAAGAAGTTCCAGAATTTAACCCCTAAAAGCTCCAATAGCATGCGTTGAATTGTTTCATAAGCCATTACTATTTTTAGTTGCAATTTTAGTGATAATTCATACGATTATATGATGGTCACGTCAATTTCCCTAAACTTCCAAATGGTTTTTATTAAAAACTTAAGACTAAGTTATATATTAATTCCCGTGCTTTGTTCGTGACTGTACCGATCAAAATAGTATAAATGATTTAAAATTGGGTGACGTAGTGAATAAGCCACGTTATTCCCTATATGCTTTTTGGGTCATCATTTGTGACACAACCAACTTGCCTTTACATTAAGTAAAGTCATTCGGCTCCACCTTGCCTTTACATTAAGTAAAGTCATTCGGCTCCACCTTGCCTTTATTTGGGGTCAAGTTCTCTCATGTTCAACACTGCATCGTCATCTCAATTTCCAACAAACCTATGCATTATTATGTCATTCCATGTCTCGGTACAGCTTGGCCATGTTAGCTTGCTCGAATACATCCATTGAAAATTGACCCATGTGTCGACTATCTCATTGGAACATCCCAAACATCCATCCATTCGAGTTCTCATCAGGCATTAGACTCTCCCGTATCTATGCTAAACCATTTACGGCACCGTTCTAGATAGCATAACTAGAAGAATAATTTTTTCTCCATTGACATATTTGAGCTAAACCCCTTCAAACATGAGTTGTCACCATAATTTCTTTTAGGAAGTCATTCTTGCATTTACCTGAAAAATATACCAGCCTTTTTTAAGAAGCCTATGAGGACTTGAATTAGCTTTCATCTCCAAGAAGTTAGCCAAACAATTCATTCGAGGAACTAATCGTATAAGACCTTTGTTTTGACAGAACCAATTGTACCAATATCATCTCTAATTTTCTTGAAACAACAGCTCTTTTGTTGTTAATACAAAAACATTAAAATTGAGAATCCTTTGGAGCTAAACGAACAGTAACGAAACTAACAAACGACAATGATAACGACATAAAGAGGTAGCGACAACAGAAGCGAAGATCACAGGCTGCTATTGAAGCTAAAGCTTGGGTTTGGGTTCCCAAAGGAGACCCATCACATTGGAGAGGTATCAATTAGATGTAATATTGAACAAAAAACAACTCCAGATACAGAAATACATCTTCCTGCATCAGTACATGTTCTACTCGTGGAACAAACAAATATCAACAATATTACAACAGAGTAAAGTACATTGGCAAGATCTCTCTCAGCTATCCGAGCACGTACGAAGTATAATTCTACATGCTAGGAGTCAGTAATCCTACATGCTAGGAGTCATATACTGGCAAAACTATATGAAAACAGAGTGGATGAACAAGAAAAAACTGGCAACGAAGTATAATTCTTTTGTTTTAGGAGTCAATTGTGGCTCTCCCGCAGCACCTATCTATGGACTAACCTCTCAAGACACTGTTTGTGTGTTCAACTGTCAGAATACCATGGTTGCGGCGTTCGAGATATGCTGAAAGAAAGACACGTCAGCATCACGGGGAGAATCTTGATGGAGGTTGCCGAAGTTTGGCTTACAAAATATACATGTGTTCTACGTTTGGCACTCGGTTTATGGCGTGGACTTGGTTGCTAAAGCACGAACCTCAGATTGAGTTGACAATAGCTTTTCTCTAAGAAATACATTATACTCGTACAAACTTTTCATACTCCTCAAGATATCAGACATACCGATATCAGAACTATCTTTAAAGTCTGCATTTGAAAATCCAGAAACAACTTTGAGCATAGGCATTCAAACAAAGAAATCATTCACAAATCCAAAGTAAATTAGCACTTTTCATCAATTAGTTATTGTGATGAAAACATGTTCCAAGACTAATCGTTATGTTCTTGACAGAAAAAACAGATATCATTCTTAAAGAAGAAGCAACAGTTACCTATTGAGGGCGGTGGCGGAATAATATCTTCAGGATGAGAAAAATCTCCCTTGAATGGAACAGTTAAACGTTGCTTCCCCTCATGGGTAGAACCAAGTACTTGATGGTGCAGAGGCTGGGATGGAGAACATGAACATTGGATGAGGAATGGTTCAACATTGAAGTTCCAATAATTTGATAATGGTTATTAAATCATTGTCTGTAACTTTGTCCTTATGTTGCCAAGGTAGCAGATTTTGAACCTCCCATTGAATTCTCAATGAGATTTTGTGCAGTTATCCATTTTTTTATCACCAAAAGGAGGTTTTTTCATAATTTTTATAGTTCTCGTGTTCATTATGCTTCTGTTTTTGGCCCACTGAAAACGATCTGACCTATGGGGTGTTAACTCTTTGAGGACGGCTAAGAATGTCTCTTAAAAGGAGCGGACGGGGTCTTTTCAAGCATGAATAGAACGAGATAAAGGGGGTAGGCAACCTAGAGAGATGGCCATATCTCTTTTCTGAATGTAGTATCGAGGTTCAATTCATTTGGAAAAGAGATCAGGAGACCGTGCGAATGGTTGAATTGATGACCTCACTTCGACCTCTTAGTAGCTTAAGATTTTCAGATTCATATGGTAACTTAACATGTAGCCTAAACAATTCAACGAATTATAAACATGAATTCGAAGCAGATAGATTAGAATTGCATAGTCGAAATTTTCATGCTAAATATAACAGCGAAACTCACTCGCTCTTGCTTGGTTGCTATCGTTCTCATTTCACGGTCAGTAGCTGTCGCCTTCGGAGATATCATATCATGCTTAGCAGTCTGCATATGATACGTCTAATCAATTTGGAATTGGGAGAGATGGGGACTTGAAGGGAAGTTTCAGAAAATAAATTAGCTCATGTAAAGAATACAACAAGAACATTACCTCCTTGGTAAATCCATTTACATCGTGAAAGCTGATAGCAGTACTACTTCCACTCCTTAACCCTCTCTGGCGCGACGATCCATTCTTACGACTTGATTGACCAATGCAGTTGGTGCAACTAGACCCTTTTGATGGATCATTATAATCATTATCCAGTGCACTGTAGCCCCATGTATACATTACATATTTCCTCAACTAGAAAATAAAATAAGTCAGTTCACCCATCATAGTTCATGAGGTTTAGTTTCAGTTAAGCCTCTCGTAACCCACCCCAAAATTATCGTTCGCCGTTCGCCCACCAATACCACCTTACACAGAGAGAGAACCTCCCTAGACAGAGAATGAGGGGGACATATATGTTTTGTTTTAGGGGGGGCTTAAAAATCTAGTAGTCAAGCGAGGTAACCCTTTCGAATTAAACTAATTTCCCTCATTTAAAGCAATAGAGAACAGGAAAAGTAAATAATATCAATTGACTGATATCTCGATGAGAGGAAAAGAGGAAGAAAAAACACCTTATTCCAATGTTCTTGTGCTTTTCTTCGATTTCTAACTTTAAGCATAACACTGTCTTCGTTGCGGAGCTTTTTAACTCTGTACTCGAGCTACAAAACAAACCAAGTTAGTTTAGCGAAACAATCACTCGATCTCGAAGAAAGAAGTGATAATTGGTTTCAGTGTCAATTTATGCTTAATGAGAGAGAAACTGGAAGGCACAGTTGGTTGTTTCGCATAGAATTTTCTTTTCATTTCAAATTAAATCAATATCATTGACAAGCTCAATTGTGAAATAATGTCAGATGCTATGATGACAACTTATAACAGGTGTTGTATCATATATAAACATAACCCAATGCTATGTGACACAAGTTCTTGCAAAGTAAGAAACTGGAAGAGGAAAGTTATGATGTCATAAGAAGTTTTAGTTATTATTTACAAGCTTCAGTTTCAGTTTTTGGGTAAAAGCCTTACCTGCACCAGAAGGTAGAAGAAAATGCTAAAAGTAATGCAATACAGACCACCAAGATCTGCAAGAAAGCCAACTGCATAGCAAAGAAATTGTGGGACCATCACAAAGTTAGTCAAATGCCATTATAAACATTAGTTACAAGATAAGATCTATTGGATGCATATAACTTGGTGAATCTTTAGCAAACCATTTACATTTAAACAGATCGATACGAGAATCTAGACATATTCATTCAAAAAAGAGTCATATTTAGAGGAAAAGAAGCATGGACACATGTATGACATAGAGGAAAAGGAGGAAGAACAAGCTCATTCAAGCGCTCGATTGGGAGATCTAAAGACCTATGAGACAAGACACAAGTTAGTAGTGTTGTCAACGGGGCGGGGCAGGAGATACATTCCTCATCCCCATCCACACGGGATTTTAATCACTTTTGAGGGTTGAAGTGGGCTTGGGGATTCCCCTAGGGGAAAATTTGATGGGTTAAATGAATGATTGAGATTAAAATTTAGAACAAAAAATTGATGGCAAACACATAAGATAACAAGTCATAGGGACTACTATTGTTGTTTTCTTGCCTGCAATTACATGTTGGAAAACATTTAGGGAAAAAAATAATAATAACCTCAATAACTGAGAAATAATTAACCCTCCCTGGAAAGAACGAGTTTTGTCGAGTTAACGTACTAGGGTAGCCATCCAAGTTACTAGAGTTCAATCTGCTTTTCCCATACATCTCATGCTATCCAGACTATGAAATGACATTATTTCAGTGATATAATAAGGTATCTAGGGGCATACATAACCAAATATATTAGTGGAATAGTACGATTGCAAGAGATTACCCAATCCCGGATAGTTTATTGTGGTAAGTAATGAGCACGAATAATTTCGGTAATACAGTAAGAACTAAGTGGAAAATTTTAATAAAAGAAGAGGTGGCAATCAGGCTGTTCATGTAATACTTGGCACAATATTGAGGTAGCTACAACATCTGAATGAACAACCATCCTTATCTCAAGATCCAAACAATTCAGTTTATTTGTGCAAACATACATAAAGAAGCATGTAAAGGAGGGTGTGTACATGTGAATGAAGCAAAACACTTACCAGGACCGAAAATATTTTGACACTCTACCTCGACAATGTATGAAGAGAGAAGATTGATGTACAAGGTGATGTTCAGTAGTCCATCATTGGCATTTTCAAGGGATAATTGGAGCTCATTGGTATTCTGAAAGGATGAACCTGATACAAACTCATGAAATAAAGGCTGCATGAGCTTGGAATCCTGGTTATTACGGTATATTCGTGGAAATAGGTTAAATTGCACGATATTTGCATTCTTCCCTCTGAATGTAACTGGTGTATCATCCAAATTGCTTCTATTTTTTAATGTTCCACTAACAAAACTTTCCTGATTCTTTTGAACATGATCCTTAGAAGAGAAGTTAAACTGAAATCCAACAGCACTTGCCGGGTTATTTGGAAGATCGATAAACTGCCATGAGATATAAATATCATCCTGAATGAAACGACATTTTTCGCACTTAACGCTTACAGTTGGCCCTTCACTCCTGTTTTGACAAGAGAAGTTTGCAAAATTTGACAGAGGCATTACTTTCTGTGCCAGAAAACCAGGGTTTCCGAACACAATAGTATCAAAACCACGTATATTTGAACAACTCATAGTCGAGACTGTAGTTATATTGAATTCCATGTCATTCACAAAGGAAACCAAGTCTGGTGCATTTGCGGCTTTCATGTTATGCACTTCGATGCTTCTCTTAGATATGATTTGGTAAAGCAGCCTGAGAAAGAACTGAAAGACCAAGTCAATATGAAACGAACATGGGAGAATTGATTTTAGTACACGACAGATGAAAAAATAAATAAAATTTGTACTTACGCAGCGAACAAGCCAGAGAAGACTATCCAACTTGCCATTGAGAACGTTCCACCAAGTTCAGTTTTACGTTTTGTAACTACCTTTTGGTCATCCTTCAACACAGATAAGGTTGCAAGCTAATTAATAAAAAGAAAGAACATTTATGCATAGGACTTTCCACTCCAAAAAGACTAAAAGTATGCAAGTCCAAAACGAAACCTCAGATAATAGGTTATGCGCTGCTGTTAAAATCACAAACAAAAGGGAAAGAAACAGAGCCGATATTCAAGGAGACCCATAAATGCATCGAGTTCTTAACAGCTAAGCTTGAGTCGATATTCATTTAAAATGCATCGAGCCGATATTCAAGGTTATGCGCTGCTGATAAAATGCATCGAGTTCTTAACAGCTAAGCTCAATGAAATATAATCACAATCCCCCGCAGTGACTTCTATTTCTCCCACCAGAATGACCTCCCTAAAAATCTCTTTGGGAACAGCTACTATACCAGCAGTTTAAAACAGAAACTAAAAGGACAATTTCAGTGAATGTTTGTAGGGATTTTCTTGACGTGGTACAGAAAGGACTGTGGTCAAATTTGGATGAGTTGGATCCTTTTTTTCTCTCTCTCTCATTTTATAAGAGACAATTTCATAGCAATGTGAATGTACAAAAGAATGGGAAAACCCCAATCCAAAGAAAGTCACAAAAAAAAAAAAACCCTGGATTGTAAAGAGGTAACGCTATAGTAAGAAGGATGAGAGAACATTTACAACAGGGAACCGTAGAGAAAACTATAGCATAAAAAAAACGAATGAAAGAAGATTCTTTGTCCTCGAAGATCTGCTGATTTCTTTGCTCCCACACTTCCCAAAAGAAGGCTCTTATAAAGGTCAGCCAAAGGATTTTCTTTTCTCTTTTTTGAAGGATGGCCTTAAGCACATGAGAGAAAACCAAGAGGATTATTTGGGAGGGCCATGTTCAACCAAAGGAAGAAAGGATGAGGCTCCAAACATCTGTCGCGAATTCACAGGAGAGGAAGATTAGGCTTTGGGATTATGTACTATTTTTACAGAGGGGGCACCATTTGGGAGACAGAGCCATGTAAGGCATTCTCCTTTGAAGGTTATCTTTTGTGTTTCGTGCTCGGTGACTGAGTTCCCAAAGCAAAAACTTCAGAGAGGAAGATTAGGCTTTGGGATTATGTACTGTTTTTACAAAGAGGGCACCATTTGGGAGATAGAGCCCTGTAAGGCATTCTCCTTTGAAGGTTAACTTTTGTGTTTCGTGCTCGGTGACTGAGTTCCCATAGAAAACACTTAACCTTTTTCGGATAGGAGTCTTCCCAAAAACTTTATCTTATCTTCACTTGCTGATGTACAAAGAATCTATGTTTCCAAACGCAAGAGGAAGAGCTCATGAAAGAGTAAAATCTTCAAGAGGATTAAGACCAGTAGAACCTTTGCGTCCTTTTATTCTGGTTCCAATTTTGGATGTGCAAATCTGAATTCTCAAAATCATTAGAGTACTGTGAGAGTACTAGTTAGGGGTATATGGGTAAGATTAGTATGATATTAGTAAGGGAATAGTGGTCATTAACTAGGGGTGCCTTGGTTATAAATAGAGCGTTTTTGGGACCTTAGAAGGAAGGGAAGGATTTTGGGTAGTGTCCATTGTGAGCTTGGGAGAGAGACAGTCCTCTAGAAAGGCTATTGACGTTGTAACGGCTTGTGATATTGCAATATAGTTCAATATAGTTCTATACTTGGTAAGTGGTATCCTAATAAGTATCTGATTATTAAGGCTTTACTATAGGGAGAGGTTGGACCTTCCAGAAATCTAACAAGTGATGGTAGAGTTTGCTGACTGGACCTTCCTTTTCTACATTCACATATGAACTTGAAAAGAAGGCTAGGGAGAGGTTTCCACACCCTTATAAAGAATGCTTCGTTTTCCTCCCCAACCGATGTGGGATCTCACAATCCATCCCCCTTCAGAGCCCAGCATCCTCGCTGGCACTCGTCCCTTCTCCAATCGATGTGGGACCCCCCAATCCACCCCCTTCGGGGCCCAGCATTCTTGCTGGCACACCGCCTCATGTCCACCCCCCTTTGGGGCTCAGCCTCCTTGTGACACATCGCCCAATGTCAGACTCTGATACCATTTGTAACGGCCCAAGCCCACCGCTAGCAGATATTGTCCTCTTTAGGCTTTCCCTTTCAGGCTTCCCTCAAGGTTTTCAAAACGCGTCTACTAGGGAAAGGTTTCCACACCCTTATAAAGAATCTTCGTTCCCCAACCGACGTGGGATCTCACACAACACTTCCTAAATTGTTTGTTGTCTACAATGCTGCAAAATAATTTGTTCAACAGATTCAACAATGACACCCCAATCACTTAAAGGATTCCTCTAACGAGTCTCTTGTGGCCTCAAGTTAAAGAAGAACCAGAACTTATCAGAAAAACGCTAACTAACTTTGGGAACCCCGGGAAAAGTAAAATAAGCTTCAAACTGGTATTATCCAAAAAAGTACTTTCTTAATACTTTTCCCTTTTTCTCATCCATACAAATTGGAGGTTTGTAAGGAGTTCCTTCTCCCTTATTGTATTTTTAACATCAATAGAAATCTTGATGGTCCATAGTGTTTGATTGTCAGCTCTTTTCAGCTCACCTGGTTCAGACATAGATTACTGAAACTTTATGAGTGCCATAGCAGAATTCATGAATAACTATGAACTTCATCAAACTTAGTAACGTACATTAATGCCAGTGAACCCAAGAAGCTCACAATTAATTCTAGCCATAAAGTTCAAACAAAACCGCCATAATTAAAGCCATACGTAACCAAAGCAAAGCCATTAACTTCCATGAAATGTGAGAAAAAAAACTATATAACCCATCAAACAAGTGTAAATTTCTAGAAGATAGAGCTAAGAGCTAACCAGCCAATGTCTTGTAGAAAAGCAAATATCCAGTCTGCTAACCCACCATCTCATCCTGAACCAGATATTTCTGCCATCCCCAAGCTTCGTAAATCTAAGGAATATGCAGAAAAAGAGCCAACAAAGCAGCATGACCAGAGTAGCCTTAAGAAACACAGCCTGAGACTGCGTGATCTTCCTGATGGAATCAAAGGCGAATATGATCTCTGGGAAACTAACAGCAGAGTTCTCGAGCCGGCCTGTAGTAATGGCCGAAGTACCGCTGAAAACAACACAGCTGTTGCTGGTTCGATTGAGAAGCTGCCCTGGTGGGCATGCACAGAGGCTGCCATTGTAGCGGAAGCTATTGCTTGGACATGACATTCGCGATCCTTTAACAACAACCCAGAAATTTAACCTCGAGAAGCTGAAATGGGATGTGGGGTTTGTGAATATCAATGCACCCCAACACTTCGATCACAACTCTAGTTCTCGATCATTAAGCCTACAACACGATACAGCTAACTTCCGAATTGGGGTAGTTTTGATTTTCATGGATAATCATGGAACAATGATAACAATGGAGGAAACTAAAAACCCATCAAGCAAACAGGAAGAACACGTCTAATTCACCACAGATTAAACCAGGAATTGGGTTATTGGGTGAATCAAGAAACACCTAAACAAAATCGGTAAAGGGTTTCCAGATTTTTAACTCATCCTTTCCTTGATTTACCCAAACGTGGGCGAGAATCTACGAGCTGTGGAGGGCAATGAGAGAGAAAAGAGATAACAAATTGGTGGCCGCCTCGTGGGGTTTCTGGAAAAATCGTAATGGAATTGGATTACCTTTTAAATTTCTTTTTACCTTTTTCTCCCGTTTGATTCTGAATTGTTTTGGAGAATGTGGGTCGAAGTTATGAGCCGGTGAAGAAACGAATTGGGAGGGAAATAGAAGGAGGATCATATCGTGACTTGTATTCTGTTCCTCCGTGAACAACGGTCAATTCTTTCTATCATTCAAACCCAAATAAGAGCACGGCTAATTGAATCGACATTGGAAGCTGCGCGCTCTCATGGCCATCTCCTCCTCTCCATGTAAATTTTCAATAATGGTTCAAATTGTTGGTCATTTTCAACGATGTGTACGTTTGAATTCTTTGATATCATAAATTTTGTATTTTATGTTTAAAATGTTTTTAAATTTTTTAAAAAAATTTAAAAATATTAATTATCTTTAATTTTGAGTAGAAAAGATTAGTATATTATTTCAAAACTACCTTCCATATTAAATTTTTAATATTATAATCAAATAATACTCTCTACATTGTGATTGGGATGAGGCATTTTGGAAAACCAAAGTCATAAGAGCTTATGCTAAAAGTGGACAATATCATACCATTGTGGAGAGTCGTGTTCATCTAACATGGTATCAGAGTCATGTCCTAAACTTAGTCATGTCAATAGAATCCTCAAATGTCTTAACAAATGACTCCAAATGAAAAAGGAGTCGAGCCTTGATTAAGAGGATGCGTACTTTGTTCGAGTGGAGGTGTTGGATGAAAGTCCCACAACGGCTAATTTAGGAAATGAAAGAAATATTATCTCCATTGGAACGAGACCTTTTGGGCAAAGCCATGAGAGCTACTGCTCAAAGTGAACAATATCATACCATTGTGGAGAGTTGTGTTCATCTAACTTGGTATCAGAGCCCTTTTGGTCTAGCAGCCCCGATCCTTTCTTTTCAATGGCTTCTGAATCCTCTACTGTTCTTCCCCACCACCCCTACTGGCTTTGACACCGCAGGGGCAGTCTCCATGGCTGCCACAAGCGGAGCCGATTGATTACTCTTCGGTTCCACCCTCTTGACCTTCAAATCACCCTTCGTCATACTCAGTACATACAACCTCACCTTCCCCAACACAATTAGTTTCCCCTTAGCCAACATAACCTCTCTCATTTTCTTCTCAATTGGCCCTTCATCCAAACCCTAACCTCAGAATCCTCATGGGCGTTCCCATCGAAAATATACAGAATCTCAAGAAACCTATCGACCTTTTGCAGAGATTTACCTTTGGAATCTGGGCGTTGCACTAGCCTCTTCGCCAACCAAGTCACCGCCACCCTTCTTGCTAAAATTGGCTTCTTCGCCCACTGCGGCGACTCTTCCGACTTCAACATTGTCTTTGTCCCATGCTCTAGGGTTTTCCCTTCTACTTCTTGGGTTAGACATATTCTCGCTAGAGCCTTTTGGGGAAGCCTAAAGCAAAGCCATGAGAGCTTATGTTCAAAGTGGACAATATCATACAATTGTGGAGAGTCGTGTACATATAACATGGTATCAGAGTCATACCCTAAAGGTAGTCATGTCAATAGAATCCTCAAATGTCGAACAAAGGACTCCAAAATAAAAAAAAAAGGAGTCAAGGCTCCTCGAAGGCATAATAAAAAATGACTAAGACTCCAAAAGAAAAAGGAGTCGAGCCTCAATTAAGGGGAGGCGTACTTAGTTCAAGGGAAGGTGTTGGATCAAAGTCCCACATCGGCTAATTTAGGGAATGAAAGGAATACAATCTCCGTTAATGTGGGGCATTTTGGGGAAACCCAAAGCAAAACCACGAGACCTTATGTTCAAAGTGGACAATATCGTACCATTGCGGTGATTCTTGTTCTTCTAACAATAAATTATCTTTTTATTTATTTATTTAGTGAGGAGTATTTTTTAAACAAAATATTAACCGTTTCCCTCCAAACTAATAAAGGTATTTTTTAAAGTTTTTGAAAGTTAAAAGATATTTTTAAATTTTTTAAAAAATATAAGAATATTATTGAAATTTTAAAAGTTTTAAAAGTATTTTTTATCCAATTAAAATTATTAATTAATTAATTTTCGTTCATTAACTCTAGATAGAAATGTGCATCAAACATCAAGAATCGACCTGATCAATTCAATCGATTGAATCGAAGTCGATCGATCAGTTTGGGTATATATGTTGGTCAACGTCGGTTTTGCACATAGCTTGTAACGACTCTAAATTTCTACTAACTTAAAGTCGCTACCATCTTCATAACATGCGGAAATAGACATTTAATATATTTTTATAAAAACAATGTCGTGAACTTACATGTTTCAAAAAAGATCTTTAAAGTAACATAAACGAAATATTACATAAAAATAAAGTAATACTAAATTTGACAACGTCTTGTACTAACCTAAGGTCTAGGAATTTAAATACAACTATCCTATATATGTGTCGTGGTCTTTACTTGTGGTATCGTCGTTAGCTGTACAAGTGTATCTTGCCCTTATCTGAAAAAATAGAAGTAGCACAGATTTGAGTATTTTAATAAATACTCAGTATGTGACGTTACTATTGGGGTCAGGGAATGCAAACACATGCAACTTATGATTAAGGACATATAGTTAAAATCATTGTAGAGGTGACTTCTAGCCCAGACAAAATTGGATGTGTAGTACTTCCCTGCCCATGACTCACGAGTGCAAATGTGAATCCACCAGGCGGTTTGCACACCCTATGGGCCCATCATAGTCGGGCTAGTTGTCTATAGCCGAACGTTCGGAGGTTAGCAAGACCTCAAATATCATGCAAGGCACGTCATCATCATCATAGTGTACGCGTCCGTACTCATTATCATAAATGAGAA